>NC_053397.1:175241531-175344967 GCF_905171765.1 Bufo bufo
AAGATTGTAAAAATGTCTGCACTCATATACGCCTTGGGTGTGTCCTGACAAAATGGTACTCTGAGAATTCAGGCATACTGACATTCTCCCATACAGTACTCTGGTGTGCCCTTATATAATGTCTATTACCCCGAGTACTGCTGTCAAATACTGGGGTTCTAGGGCAACGTAATGGGGGCGTGAAAAGCCGGTCTTTGTCTCTCTCCTGTCGTCATAAATTAAAGAGATTGTCTGGGCTTTTTCTGAGGATAAGTCATCAATATCAGATCGCCGGTGGTCTGACACCCGGCACCCCCACCTATCAGCTGTTTGAGTAGACGGCGCATGCTGTGCGCACGTGCCACCTTCCTTCTCTCTTCCTGTCCACTACTGCTGTCCCATAGACATACAGCGGCGAGTAGGAAGAGAGAAAGGAGGTGGCACGTGCGCCGTCTGCTCAAACGGCTGATCTGATCTGATTCTGATCTGATATTGATGACCTATCCTGAGGATAGATCATCAATAGAAAAAGCCCGGACAACACCTGTAAGCGCACCTCTGGCAGTCCTTGCGCCTGATATAATATCTAATCAAGCTCCTGACGGCGGTAGTTTTGACTCTTCTTTTACACCTGTTTTCAGACATAAATCTTAGTAAATGTGTCAGGGCTGAAGTCCTGGCCTGAGAATGGCATAAAAACTCTCATGTGACAAAGTATTGTTGTCCTTTGATATGACATATACTGTACATATAAAAATATGTGTCGGATATAGGATTATTAATCAGGGCTGGACATGTCCACCAGAGGATCCTCCAGGCTGTAACACAACAATGGGCCCCAAAGGTTCAGCAGAAGACAACCCAATGAGGTTTTGACTCTGGAGCCGTGTGCCACCAGGGTCTATTTCTTACAGGTTGATCTATGTCTTCTGTGTCTTCGACCAGCTACTCCATTCATATGGACATAATGTGCATTTGACTCCTGGACATACAGTACAACCAGGGGCCTAGCCGTAGGGGGTGCACCTTGCTTTAGTACTGGACAGCCCCTTTAAAATTGTGGTTATTCAGACTGATGGTAAGCGTGACTGCCTGATCAACCTCTAGTTCAGAGGTCAACCAACTGCGCTGAAACTACGACTCCCAGCATGAACATTTGCTGAACTGTTTTAGGAACTCCCATAGAAGTAAATGGTGCATGCTGCGAGTTGTAGTTTCCCAACAGCTGGAGTGTCGGAGATTGCTGACGCCTGCACCAGCTGAACCACCTCAAGGAAGGAGTTTGCCGCTGGCATTGATGCCTTTATTACGTGTATTTGAAAGGAGCTCCATACATTTGTTTTAGTTTTCTTGTCATTTAGTCACAGAGAATGAAAAGGATTATTTTTTTCATGGAGGCTCCTTTAAGGTTCTGAGAGTAGAAACTTTGATCAGTTCAGTGTGTGATCAGTCAGGACTTTGACCTCAGGATAAGACTGACACAAATGTCTCCTACACGCCCAGTACATGCCTGCATTCGGTTTCTATGCACGAAGGTAGTTCTGCTGACGAGCAAGATGAAAGGCAGGTACTTCACTGCGTGTTAATGTAACAGGTGAGATCCGTGAATGTGACCTTCTACTTCTTTGCATGCTAGGTGTGAGGACATGGATTTCGATGAAACCCTGCCGTCCTAAATAGATCAGATCAGTGAAAGCTGTTGTTTTATGTAATGGATGAAGACCACTTTCTGGTGGCCACCTAGACTTATGTTTTTTTCTGCATTTTTCTCCTGTTTAGTGTTGAAGGAGAGGTCCCTGGAAGTGAAACTGGCGCTTCTTTAGACGGCTCATCGGGCTACCACCAAGGAGCTATAACACACAGCTCCTCTATAAGCCCCGACCAGTACGACCATCCTTCGTATGGGATTTATTCAGTGTCCCCTGGACAGCGGTCACGAAGGCCAAAACTACAGCATTCCACATCTATTCTGCGGAAACAGGCCGAGGAGGAGGCTATCAAACGCTCAAGATCACTCTCTGAGAGCTATGAGCTGTCTTCAGACTTGCAGGACAAGCAGGTAACGCTGTTTCTTGTTGTAATGCTATATACATATGATTAAAGGGGTTATCCAAGAGTTAGACAGACCTCCCAGGGTGGCCGACCCACGATGGAGATCATACTTTTCTGGTCCCCACCGCTGGGTTCCGTGTTTGTCGCTCCTGGGACGGCTCTTCCTCTTCCTGCTGCACTGAGAACAACATCTCTGGTTGTTGTTAGTGGATACAGCTGAGAGGTGGATACAACTGCAGCAAGTCTTTATAACCCCTTATATAATTACCAGGCTGGACCTTAGGCCCATACATTTTACCTACAGCGATCCATTGTGACAAACCATCGGATCGGGAGAGATTGGTGCTCCAGCTGTATATAGTACACATATGCTGTATATAGTACAACGAGGATTGGCTTAGACTTATCTCACACAAGCAATGTTTCCGCTCGGATGTTTACAACGGACAGCATCCGGACTGAACCCTGAACCATTTGTTTCAGTGGGTGTATTTGCACCTTGGTTTTCACCAACCATCTGTCCATTCAGGAAAAATCACAGCATGTTCTATCTTCATCCATTTTCACGCAGGACTGGTCCGTTCAAGTTATTGGGTCAGTGGGAAAAAAAACTGACCGCTCACGGACAGCATCATTCTTCCTGATGGTTAATAGAAGATGCTGTGTGTTTTTCTTTTTTTCACATGGTTGGAAAATGGTTTTCAAACTGGTGCAATACGGAAACCGGAAACGCAGTTGCAGGCAAAACTTATTTAACGTGCATGCAAAATTATCAATTTTTCGCTGAACAGACTTTGACATGGTCCATATCACTTGTGTGAACAAGACACGTAGTGACGCATCATTCAAGCAGATGTGACCGCTGAGGCCTATGATTGGCTGCATCGTTTACGGGACTGAGCCACTTCCTGGTCCAGCGGGAACCAGAAGTGGCCTGGGCTCCTTGGTTGGACAACCTCTTTAAGCTGCCCATAGACAAGGTTGGCCAATCTTACCAGGACTGGATGTCTATATGATGTGTATGGGGCGTACCAAAGATAAGCCACCAAAGGTACGAGTGGTTGGCCGACCGCTGCTGAATGTGTATGGCCAGCTTTAGCTGTGAGAAGTATCCGATCTATATGGATCCTTTGAATGTTAGCAAAAATCTTCCTGTTCAATGAAAGGAAACAGAAATCTTGAAATGATAAAACACAACATGTTATAAAGTGGCACTACTTTACTGAACTACTAATCTTTTTATTACATTTTATTACAAAATCATCAGGGGACATAGTGTGGTTATGTAGTTTTATCATATTACATATTAATGGTCATGTATCAATGTAATTATACTGGTTAGTGCTCGTTTTTGACCTTTTAGTTTATCTTATTATTTAACCCCCACAGCACAACAAATAAATATCACTTCCAGAATAGGTTTTCTTGTTCATCCC
This sequence comes from Bufo bufo, assembly GCF_905171765.1. NCBI lineage: Eukaryota > Metazoa > Chordata > Amphibia > Anura > Bufonidae > Bufo > Bufo bufo. The sequence goes on from NC_053397.1 coordinate 175,244,999, forward strand.
GCCTCCAGAAAAAAAATGTAATAAAAGGCGAACGTCATATGTACCTCAAAATACCAGTACCAATGAAAACCTCCACTCATCCTGCAAAAAAAAGCCCAAAAAAAAAAACTCAGCCCGTCTACTGGAGTGAGTTTTGAGTTTGTGACTTTTTATGCAATTTTTTTTTTTTAAGTTGCAATGATAAATATAAGGAAACTACCGTAATTAACCATACCTACTTTCCTACCAATTTTCAAAATATGGAAACACAAAAACTAATGACTATATTTTGCAGGTTTTTTAATGCAAAGTAGTGAAGCGTACTGACTTTCAGAATAAAGTTAACATTATTTATGCCCTATGGTTAATAATGTAGCATTTAAAATGCAAAAATGGCGAAATCGCACCTCAATGGCTCTCGAAATGCAAGGAGAAAAAAGCAAACAGAAAGTTGCTTGGCACTGAAGGGCTTGTCCAGTCTGCATATCGATAGGATATGCCGTAAATGTGCGGGACATGCTAATATCTCAAGAACTGGGCCTCACTATGAATGGAGAGCAAGACGCGCATGAGCTGCTTTCTCCATTCTCTGCTATGTGACCCAGCATTCACACCTATTATATCCTATCGATATGCCATAATTGTCTAGATGGGACAACCCCTTTAAAAAGAAGGTCCCATTACAAACTATTATCTCTTATCTACAGAGTAGGAAATAAGTGTATGATCGTCGGGGTTCTGACCGCTGTGGCCCCCGATAATCAGGAGAACAGGGGCTCTGTGTTCTCCTGTTTAAATGGAGCTGTGGTCACGCATGCGTGCTGCCACTCTGTTCAACATAATGAGACTGCCAGAGACAGCCGTGCAATTGTGCTCCATATAAACAGGCGAACACAGAGCTCCTCTTCATGTGATATCCGGGGGCCACAGAGGTCAGACCCTCACCTATTTGGATAGGGAATAATTTTTTGTAATAGGACAACTCCTTTAAAACCCAAATAGGCCTAGTCATTATAAGGTTAATAGCATGTTGTTGTTTTTTCCTGTGAAATTTTTTCAGCAATATGTATTTTTTATAAAGCTAATCTGACTGCACTCTGTGGCACACTTCCCAGCGCCTCCAATGATATTTTAGTATTGTTTTTGAAAATAACATTATGTCATCGACTTTAAATTCCCTATTGCCACAGAAAATCTGCAATCATTATTATCTGCGTCTCATAGGATGGGATGTCATTGTTATATAGCAGAGACCTCAGAATATGCCTGCTCAATCCACCAACAACCACAAGACTGAAAGGGGGTTTCCAAACTAGATTTTAAATGGGTCAACTTGAGGGACATTGTTGAAATAATAAAAAAATTAAAATCCTTAACTCACCTTCCCAGATCCAGATCCCCCTCCTTCCCAGTCCTGATCCAGCTCCGCCGCTCAGTTCTCCCAGCCTGACTTTAGCAGTGACTAATAGTTTTGGCTGCAGTGGTGACGTCCTGTACAGACAATTACTGGCCTTCTGCTGTCTCTTACCGTACACCACTAACGCTAGTGATTGGCTGCAGGGGTCATGTGACATACACTGCTGCAGACAATTACTGGGCTTCAGCTGTCTCTTGCCGTACACCACCAAGACCAGTGATTGGCTGCAGCAATATAGAGGATAGCACAACCACAACAACATGTCACCGCTGCAGCCTGGCTGGGGAGTCCGAGCAGCAGTGCTGGATTGGGGAGGCTTGGAATATGTGTTAAAGGGATTGTTTAAATTATTTTAACAATGTTCCTGCCACTGGCCTATTACAAATGTAACTTGCAAACCCCTTTAAGGGAAAAGGAGCCTTAAACACGTCCAAGTGTTGGTACTTGTTGCACCTCTATGACCTGCTCCCATCTCCAGAACGGAGACCCCAAAGTGAAGGAGAGCGCACCGTGCAAGCATGGTCAATGCTCCACTCACTTCTATGGAACTGCTGGAAATTTTTGGCATTCCTGTAGAAATGAATGGAGGGCAGCCGCCCATGCTCGGTTGCCCTCTTGTTCACTTTGGAAGCTCTGTTCTAGAGACCTGCACTTATCTGACATTGGTGGCATATCCTAGTGTTGCCAGTTAGTGCAGTGCTGCTCCCACTGAAATGAATGGGGGTGTCCTGCAGGCTACAAGCCATGTCCCCTGCACAATGTGTGGAGATATGTGGAGGTGGAGCAAATCTGAAACAGCTGATTGGGGGGAGCTGTGTGTCGGATCCCCACCAATCACATATTGATGGCCTATCCTGAGGATAGGCCATTAATAGTATAGGAGTGGACAACCCCATTAATGGAGATTTGCTATTAGGGCATTTTCTGTGTCTGTCACTCTATTATGATAATCACTTTGTGTTAATTTCTTAAGGTGGAAATGCTGGAGCGCAAATATGGAGGTCGTCTCATAACCAGACATGCAGCACGCACTATCCAAACTGCCTTCCGGCAATATCAGATGAACAAGAATTTTGAGAGGCTTCGAAGTTCCATGTCCGAAAACCGCATGTCGAGACGGATTGTTTTGTCCAATATGAGAATGCAGTTCTCCTTTGAAGGACCAGAGAAAGTCCATAGTTCCTATTTTGAAGGAAAGCAGATGTCTCTGTCAAACGATGGCACAAAAGTAGGGCACCGGATTGTGCAATCGGATTGTGGGGATCTCGCCGAGCAGACGTCACTTAAATCTCCTGCTGCATCCAGCGATTTTGCTGATGCCATCACAGAACTAGAAGATGCTTTCTCCAGGCAGGTCAAGTCCCTTGCAGAATCTATTGATGATGCTTTAAACTGTCGAAGTTTACATGGCGATGAAGTCCAAGCATCTGAACAAGTTAGAGGTCGGGAATTAGAAAGAAGTAGTCAGATTAAGCCAGCACATAACCTTGATCACAGGAAACTTGATGAAATGACGGCATCTTACAGTGATGTTACCCTCTATATTGACGAGGAAGAACTCTCCCCTCCTCTTCCTCTTTCTCAGTCTGTGGACAGGCCGTCCAGCACAGAATCTGACTTGAGACTCAGATCAATGAACTCTTCTCAAGAGTATTGGTCCATGACTCATAAGGATGATAAGTTGGATACAGATACTAGCTGTCGGAGCACCCCATCGCTGGAGTGCCAGGACCATCGGTCAAGAATAGACCATCTTCCTTTGCTTACCATTGAACCACCTAGTGACAGTTCAGTAGACCTTAGTGATCGTTCTGAAAAAGGATCTATAAAAAGACAGAACGTGTATGAAAGAGGGATCCACAGTCAGCAAGGGAGTCCCAAACATATCACCCATATTCCAACCAAAATCATCCCTAGGGAGGATGACCAAAGCCGCCACCGGCCAAGGCCTATCGATGCGCAGTTGATAATTAATGGAACTGTAAACAGACAGAGTAAATCGGAATCTGATTATTCGGATGGCGACAACGACAGCATAAATAGCACTTCTAATTCCAACGATACCATAAACTGCAGCTCAGAGTCTTCAAGAGACAGTATCCGGGAGCAGACCCTGAGCAAACAGACCTACCACAAAGAGACACGCAACAGCTGGGACTCACCGGCATTCAGTAATGACGTGATCAGGAAAAGACATTACAGGATCGGGCTGAACCTTTTCAATAAGTAAGTACAAAGTACAATGAGCATGGTCAAATAGGAGTTAAAGGGGTAACTGTCATATTTATTTATTTTTTTGCTAGTTTATTAGAGCTAGGCATGTATACCTGAGTTAGTCTGTCAATGATTGGCAAAAGATCTGTAATTACCTTATAATAACAGCTTTCATTAATGTCCTCTGTCCCCCTTCCAATGCTCCCTTAAAAGACAGTTGCTATGGTTTGTCTGTCTCTGGCTAAGAAGACAGGAAGACGGAGGGGCGGTCCTTCACACTGCATGCCTGCATTAGGCTTCAGAGTGAGAAGGCGTGTCTCTCAGTAATTCAATCTGATTGGCTGGCAGGGAGCTAATGGCTACAGCAAGTGGGTATGGGAAGTGAGGGAAAGCAGTTTGGCCTCAGAAAACTGGCAGAGGAGCCATCTTGAGAAGGTCCTCATATTGTAAATGTTTAAACAGCCGTAACTAAGGGAAAAACTCAAGGAAAACGGTGGTTTGTGAAGAAACTAGAGATTGCTTTATGCATAATGCTGCTGCAGCAGTAACATATGCAAAAATTGATTTTTTTGATGAAAACATGACAGTTACCCTTTAAAGGAATTGCATTTAGATTCTGGCTCAAATGGAGCCAAAAAAACTGGCTACATGCTTTGTAACACATTTAGGCTACTTTCACACTCGCGTTTTGGGTTTCCATTTGTGACATCCATCATGGGCTCTCACAAGCGGTCCAAAATGGATCAGTTTTCCCCTAATGCATTCTGAATGAAAAAGGATCCACTCAGACTGCATCAGTTTGCCTCTGTTACGTCTCAATTCCGCTCTGGAGGCGGACACCAAAACACTGCCTGCAGCGTTTTGCTGTCCGCCTGACAAAACTGAGCCAAACGGATCCGTCCTGGGACACAATTTAAGTCAATGGGGACGGATCGGTTTTCTCTGCCACAATAGAAAACTGATCCGTCTCCCATTGACTTTCAGTGGAGTTCATGTCTGATCCGTCTTTGCTATATTACAGATAATACAAACGGATCCGTTCATGGCGAATGAATGCGGTTGTATTATTGTAACGGATCAGTTTTTGCAGATCCATGACGGATCTGCCCAAAACGCGAGTGTGAAAGTAGCCTTATTAAAGAGGACCTGTCACCAAAAAATACAGTGCAGTCTGCGGGCAGCAGGTTATACAGCAGGAGGAGCTGAGCTGATTGACATATAGTTTTGTCGGAAAAGATTCAGTAAAACTTGTAATTTATACATTTTTATTTTTGCCTTTTCCGACTCCTGTGAACAGCTATCGGTACAGGAGGGAGGTGTTACCAGTGACTGACAGCATTGTGTGTATAAGTGTGCATAAGACATAGCTGTCAGTCACTGGTAACACCTCCCTCCTGTACCGATAGCTGTTCACAGGAGGTGGAAATAGCAAAGATATAAATGTATAAATTACAGGTTTTACTGAATCTTTTCCCAAAAAACTATATATCAATCCGCTTAATTCCTGCTGTATAACATAGTCTTTTCTGATTCCACTGCAATTTGTGGTGACAGGTTCCCTTTAAGTGTTATATATACTTTTTTGACTCGCCTGATAAGGGGTAGTGGTTTAACAGACAATGCGTGCAAGTTAGGCGATCAATTCTGCCAAAAAGTAAGCCAACCAATAGGTGGTGTAAAATTAGACTGGACAGTATAAAGGTGCCCGAATTTATCATCCATCATCAGATAAATCTGCCACAATTCTGGACTGTCTAGTCTAAGTTCATACCATCTAAAAATGAATCTAGTCTTTCACAGGGTCTGATCCAGCACATCTATCTATCTATCTATCTATCTATCTATCTATCTATCTATCTATCTATCTGTTATGGCACAGTAAGAGGAAACAATCGTATTCTCTCATTGGCTATCAGGTGACTGGCTTCTGCGTACCTTGTGCACTCATATGTGTGAGCCATAGTAACTCTGGGTTAATATCTGTGTCCATAGAAAAGACTGTGTGAAGAATGAAATCATGTCCTCTGAGCAATCATTGTAGATAATATCTCTGCATTTGTGAAGGGACATTTACAGGACTTAGAGCATACAGAGAATCTCACCACTCTGGATACAAGCAGACACGTAATCCCAGAGACGGACCAAAAACAAGTAAAATGTCAGATTTAGTTCTGTTGTTTTGCATTTGGTTAAAGATGTTCTCTCATCATTATAAGATGCTGGATTTCATGTCACTTCAATACGCTATTCTTTAAAGGGTCACTGAATTTTCAGAAAAAAATTGATAGGGTATAAACAGGCTCCTTAAGGCCATACTCCTTAGATGTCCTCCAAACCTCCTCTCATACACATGCATGCTTAGCTGGCGGTTTAAAGAACCTTGAGAACAAAGAGACAGCCACGCTGAAATCCAGTCCCCAACTTTCCACCAGCATCTGCTGTCAGGAGAAAGCGGGACCTCTCATATACTTAGTCCAGATGATCCAACATTTGTCTAATGTCTGCAGCCACCTCTGCTGACTGGTGGTGGTACTACCTTTGGGATCTGAATAGATAAAGAGCAGTGTCCTATTCTGGCTTCTGATTTTTCTACCTGCACAGTGACCCTTTCAGCCAAGTGTTATAGAGGTACTTAGGTACAATTGTCTGCACAGTGAGAACGCTGCAGCTTCTTCTCAATAACACACTACCCACAGATCAAAGACCATGTTCACGCGTTTTCTTCAAACTGTGGTATGAGGACACAGCTGATTATTTGTATTGTAACAACCCAAACACTGTTCCTCTGACCTGAACTCACAGCATCATGATGACTTATGATGGTGTGAGCTCCTGCCTGACTGCAGGCCTACACAATGCCGCGCATACAGTACAGTAGACCCACGGTCAGGCAGGAAGCATTATTTAAAATTCTCATTGCTTGATTTCCAGACAGACAAAGCATAGTATTCAACAACTAGGTCTCCCCTTTACAGGATAACTCTGACTCAAATTCTCCACTCGTAGTACCAAAGAATTTAGTAAATCACTTGAGACGCATGCTGCTATAAAAATCTGTGCTAGGCCAGGTTCACAGGCGTATTTGTGCCCATCTTTTACAGACAATTTTTCCTAGCCAGCTGCTGGTCTACTGACCTGACCTCACAGCATGAGGCTTGTTTCACACATATGGGACAAATTCCCTTTAAGGGGCACATGCCTAATAAACCTGGCGCCTCTGACTGCAGTCCCTATGCCAGGATTTCCCATCTATGAGTTAGCCTAGATTTAACTATCAATTATGTCGGTTTCGAGTGGGTCATTAGAGGACATGCTCCTCCTGTTAAGCCCTACCTACTTTTCTCACCAGTTTTGAGACATCAAAAGAAAATTATGAAATCCAGTACAGACATTTTTGTGTTTTTACCATGCTTTGGGTGTGGCATATTTTAAAAGGGTTTTCCAAGAATTTCCTCTGGATAGGTCATCCGTATATGATCGTGGGGGTCTGGTGCTCGGGACCCCCATCGATCAGCTGTTTGAGAAGGAGGTGGCGCTCCTGTGAGCAGCTTACCAAGCTCAGCGCCGTACATCGTATAACAGCTGTGCTTGGTATTGCATTTACTTGAATGGGGCTGAGCCACTTTTAGGCCATGTGATCGATGATCGTCACTCAACCTAGGAAAAGCAGAGAGAAGGCCGCGGCGTTCACAGGAGCACCGCTGCCTTCTCAAACAGCTGATTGCAAAATATATTTTCAAATACAAAAAAGGAGCATAAGTAGATGTACAAGAAAAGAAAATAAAAAGTGGAAAGGGCAAATAAAAAAAAGGAGGGGAGGCTGGAAGGGAGGGTTTAGGAAGGGGGTGCAAGAGTGGAAATATAAGAGAGAAAGAAGAGGGAATATAGGGCGCCAAGGGATGGTGAGGCTAAAAAATATTAGAAATGAAAATTGTATTGGTGGAAAGGCTGCTCACACACGAATGAACAAATTGTTCAAACCGGCCTGACTTGCAGGTCACAATAAACACTGAGTGAGAGAAAAACAAGTGAAGAATAGTGGTGGAGCGCCAAGATTTTGAGGATCAGGTCGCACCTGTAGGTGTGTCAGGTATAGCTAGAGGAAGCCCCTTAAGGGTTTGAACAGGAGATACCGAATGCCATGTGTCAGAGGATATCTTCATCAAGGTTAGACCAAAAGGACCCAGAAATGATGATTTATAGTGCAGATTGTGGACACAGTGATTTTGTTAATTTTCAAGAATCGGTGAATACTAGGCATAGAGCGTATGCAATAATACACTGCTCAAAAAAATAAAGGGAACACTTAAACAACACAATGTAACTCCAAGTCAATCACACTTCTGTGAAATCAAACTGTCCACTTAGGAAGCAACACTGAGTGACAATCAATTTCACATGCTGTTGTGCAAATGGGATAGACAACAGGTGGAAATTATAGGCAATTAGCAAGACACCCCCAATAAAGGAGTGGTTCTGCAGGTGGTGACCACAGACCACTACTCAGTTCCTATGCTTTCTGGCTGATGTTTTGGTCACTTTTGAATGCTGGCGGTGCTTTCACTCTAGTGGTAGCATGAGACGGAGTCTACAACCCACACAAGTGGCTCAGGTAGTGCAGCTTATCCAGGATGGCACATCAATGCGAGCTGTGGCAAGAAGGTTTGCTGTGTCTGTCAGCGTAGTGTCCAGAGCATGGAGGCGCTACCAGGAGACAGGCCAGTACATCAGGAGACGTGGAGGAGGCCGTAGGAGGGGAGCAACCCAGCAGCAGGACTTTGTGCAAGGAGGAACAGGAGGAGCACTGCCAGATCCCTGCAAAATGACCTCCAGCAGGCCACAAATGTGCATGTGTCTGCTCAAACGGTCAGAAACAGACTCCATGAGGGTGATATGAGGGCCCGACGTCCACAGGTGGGGGTTGTGCTTACAGCCCAACACCATGCAGGACGTTTGGCATTTGCCAGAAAACACCAAGATTGGCAAATTCGCCACTGGCGCCCTGTGCTTTTCACAGATAAAAGCAGGTTCACACTGAGCACATGTGACAGACGTGACAGAGTCTGGAGACGCCGTGGAGAACGTTCTGCTGCCTGCAACATCCGCCAGCATGACCGGTTTGGCATTGGGTCAGTAATGGTGTGGGGTGGCATTTCTTTGGAGGGCCGCACAGCCCTCCATGTGCTCGCCAGAGGTAGCCTGACTGCCATTAGGTACCGAGATGAGATCCTCAGACCCCTTGTGAGACCATATGCTGGTGCGGTTGGCCCTGGGTTCCTCCTAATGCAAGACAATGCTAGACCTCATGTGGTTGGAGTGTGTCAGCAGTTCCTGCAAGACGAAGGCATTGATGCTATGGACTGGCCCGCCCGTTCCCCAGACCTGAATCCAATTGAGCACATCTGGGACATCATGTCTCGCTCTATCCACCAACGTCACGTTGCACCACAGACTGTCCAGGAGTTGGCAGATGCTTTAGTCCAGGTCTGGGAGGAGATCCCTCAGGAGACCGTCTGCCACCTCATCAGGAGCATGCACAGGCGTTGTAGGGAGGTCATACAGGCACGTGGAGGCCACACACATTACTGAGCCTCATTTTGACTTGTTTTAAGGACATTACATCAATGTTGGATCAGCCTGTAGTATGTTTTTCCACTTTAATTTTGAGTGTGACTCCAAATCCAGACCTCCATGGGTTGAAAAATTTGATTTCCATTTTTAAATTTTTGTGTGATTTTGTGGTCAGCACATTCAACTATGTAAAGAACAAAGTATTTCAGAAGAATATTTAATTAACTCAGATCTAGGATGTGTTATTTTTGTGTTCCCTTTATTTTTTTGAGCAGTGTATAATATAAATTGATGAAATTACATCGCTAAGGAAACTGTCAATAAAATCCAAAATTATGTTCGCACAATATATGCATCTTACTTACTTCACCAGGGAGGGTGGCGCAAGATAAGCTCAAGACACTTGTCACCAAGCCCTCCCTCGCTGAGATCGCCTGTAGAGTGGTTATTCCCTTGTTGTCCTTCTGATAGATGACCCAGTGGACTCTATCATAAATACAAGGTACTTTTTATTCAAAAGAGAGCTCGACGCATTTCGGGGTATTCATGAACCTCTTCCTCAGGAGCATAATATAATATAAATACATTTACAAGATTTTATAGTGTGGAGATAAACCTACCCTCGTGGTGGGGCATTCACTTCCGGTCACGTAAAATATACATAAAAAACAGATTAAATCAAGTCAAGGTGCTGGGTTTAAATACATAAATAAATAAATACTTATGAAGCACATGTAGGGGCTGTTTATCCTACAATCCTGCGCTCATGGGGGAGCGTCCGCATAGCAGTGCACCGACTTCCAGTCAGGTGAACCCGGAAGCCGGAAATGCGTATCAGAGGACAACAAGGGAATAACCACTCTACAGGCGATCTCAGCGAGGGAGGGCTTGGCGACAAGTGTCTTGAGATTATCTTGCACCACCCTCCCTGGTGAAGTAAGTAAGACACATATATTGTGCGAACATAATTTGGGATTTTATTGACAGTTTCCTTAGCGATGTAATTTTATCAATCTATATTATATTATTGCATACGCTGTATACCTAGTATTCACCACTATTTTGTTTCTTGAAAATTTACTAAATCACTGTGTCCACAATCTGCACTATAAATCATCATTTCTGGGTCCTCTTGGTCTCACCTTGATGAAGATATCCTCTGCCACATGGCATTCGGTATCTCCTGTTCAAACCCTTAGGCCTCTTTCAGACGGGCGTTGCGGGAAAATGTGCGGGTGCGTTACGGGAACATCCGCGATTTTTCCGCGCAAGTGCAAAACATTGTAATGCGTTTCGCACTCGCGTGAGAAAAATCGCGCATGTTTGGTACCCAAACCAGAACTTCTTCACAGAAGTTCAGTCTTGGGATCGGTGTTCTGTAGATTGTATTATTTTCCCTTATAACATGGGTATAAGGGAACATAATAGCATTCTGAATACAGAATGCATAGTAAAATAGCGCTGGAGGGGTTAAAAAAAAAAAAAAAAAATTAACTCACCTTAGTCCACTTGATCGCGCAGACCGGCATCTCCTTCTGTCTCCTTTGCTGAACAGGACCTGTGGTGAGCATTCATTACAGGAACAGGACCTGTGATGACATCACTCCAGTCATCACATGATCCATCACCATGGTAAAAGATCCTGTGATGACCGGAGTGACGTCACCACAGGTCCTGTTCAGCAAAGGAGACAGAAGGAGATGCCGGGCAGCGCGATCAAGTGGACTAAGGTGAGTTAAATTATTTTTTTTTAAAAATTAACCCCTCCAGCCCTATTTTACTATGCATTCTGTATTCAGAATGCTATTATTTTCCCTTATAACCATGTTATAAGGGAAAATAATAATGATCGGGTCTCCATCCCGATCGTTTCCTAGCAACCGTGCGTGAAAATCGCACCGCATCCGCACTTGCTTGCGGATGCTTGCGATTTTCACGCAACCCCATTCACTTCTATGGGGCCTGCGTTGCGTGAAAAACGCAGAATATAGAGCATGCTGCGATTTTCACGCAACGCACAAGTGATGCGTGAAAATCACCGCTCATGTGAACAGCCCCATAGAAATGAATGGGTCGGTATTCAGTGCGGGTGCAATGCGTTCAACTGACGCATCGCATCCGCGCGGAATACTCGCCCTTGTGAAAGGGGCCTTAAGGAGCTTCCTCTAGCTATACCTGACACACCTACAGGTGCGACCTGATCCTTAAAATCTTCTCCTGGCGCTCCACCACTATTCTTCACTTGCTTTTCTCACAAACGGCTGATTGGCGGGGTTTCTGGGTGTTGGACCCCCACAATCAGATACTAATAACCTAATCAGAGGATAGGTCATCAGTATAGAAACTCCCAGAAAACCCCTTTAGTTTTTTTTTACCTTGGGCATATGTGAGTTGGAAAACTACAAAAGAGACTGTGTACAATTTTCTAATTAAAAAAAACATGAACAAAAAAAAAAATGCACGGAAAAAAACACAAAAAATTGCAAAACTTTATGGTGTTAAAAAACATAAAAAATACTATATGCAAAGTCTGATAGGATTTTATGTCAGCAGACCCGTAGTTAGACCAAAACCATCCGCCATAATGCGGAGCAAAACTGCATCAGTTATACACTTGTGTCAAACTGACCCAACACAGTTTTACATCTGTACACTTCCCATTCATTATCTAAATGCTTTGGTTCTACAACTGGAAACTTTGAGTCAGGTTGCCATATATAAAGATGTGGAAGGAACCAATAGTGCTTGTGGCAGCTCTCTGTAGATTTGTGTCTCTTTTATGAGCCTCCTCCTAAGCTGAATGTGTGAACCAGTCTTACCTGAAGATGACAACATCAATTAGACCTCAGCAAGACAGGCCGCTTAAAGAGGATCTTCACCATCTGCTCTTGTCACATTACCCAGAAGCCATTCTCCAGGTCATCTCAGGCTCACATTGAACCATCCTTTCTCAGGAACATTATTTCCATGTGAATGTCATGCAGTCCGTTAGGGGCTGTATCACCACAGAGGAACCTTTGTGCTGGTTCAGACAAGGCAAATGAACAGAATTAACGAAATGTCCACTCCACCCTGTGCCATGAGAACAACATTATTTCAGACAACCATTGGGATCTGGTATCATATAAAGCCTTATTGAGTTTGTTCTGCCTAGCAATGAGCAATATATTCATGTCTATGCAGAGGATATTGTCTGGAAAAAGTGAAGCACATGGGCAACAGGTCAAACTTGCTCAACTTTCTCAAATTAAAGGGGTTATCCAGGACTATGCTATTGATGGCTTACCCGTAGGATGGTCCATCAATATCAGATAGGTGGGGGGTCTGACTCCTGGCTCCTCTGCCGATTAGCTGTTGGAATGTGCTGTGGTGCTCTGGTTAGTGTTGTGGCCCTATCATTTACCAGGTACAATGCCAGCAGCTATACATGGTGCTAAATGTAGCTCTGCTCCATTCACTTGAATGGAGCAGCTGATCGGTGAAGGTGCCAAGACTCAAACCCCACTGGTCTGATACTGATGGCTTTTCTTAAGAACATTTCACCAATCTTAAATCCTAGGCAATCGCCTTTAATTACATTTTTACTCAAGGTCATACCCTGTCCCAGAGGTATTACTGATCAGTAGTTCACGTTGCGTTTGTTTCATTGGCAGAACTGTCATTTACTGCACCAAATAAATATGTGTAGTCTCTATTGTATGCCATACCGCTGCTTAACAGCGCTCCATGTGGTAAGGCGAGGAATTGCATGTGCAAAACTTGAATTCTTTTACAGGCAACCTGTCCTGGTCTTTTATACCATATCATATTGAAAAATGTTAACACTTTTCTGTATATTCTCCATGCCTATGTTTTTGCTGTCTGAGCTATTCAGAAGAGCTGACAAAATACTCCTAAACTGACTACTTAGCTAGCTGCACTGCAACCATAAGTTGTGTTCTTCCTATAGTAAAAGCTAAATGTCGGTACTAGTTTATACTATATTATTTTTGGCATTGAATGAAAGGCATACATCCTCCTATTGAACAGATTTCACCACGTTTCCTGTATCTCAGTATCACGCTGAAGCATTCTTATCTGCAGACAAAAGCCTTTAATCTTCAGTTCGTCATCCTCGCTCTTGAAATCGTATTCAGCGTAGTCTGTGGATGTTTGTAGGTCACCTTGTCTTGGAAATCAATTGTTTTAGTGTCTGGAAATGAAATGTTAAGGTGCATTTACACTTTGCCGATGAGCAGACAATTATTGGGAAGGAAGTGTTTCTTCCCGGTAATTGCCTGCTCATCAGTAGAGGTGAAGAGCTGCATTTTCCTGCAGCGATCACCTCCACAGTATGAGGATGAGGATGGCTGCTGCCATCTCTTATCCTCCTACAAATTTATTGTTTCCAGGCGGCATAGTGCTATTTACCCAGCCCGACCTACTGGTGTCCGCACAAAAGACGAATTTACCCAGTAATCGAGCATGATCTGTGGCACATTATCTGATTATCTGCCCGTTAATTGGCCAGTCTAAATGAGCCATTACTTGTGTTCCTTGTGAAAGGGGTTGTCCAAGTTATTGTTATTGATGACCTATTCTCAGGATAGCTCATCAATATCAGATCGATGAGGGTCTGACACTTGGGACCCCCGCCTATCAGCTGGGGGAAGGGAAGACACGCGCTGTGCCAGCGCTGCCTTCTTTTCATTGTTTACCTGCTCGCCGTCACAACCACAGCGGTGAGCCGGTGTAACTACAAGAAGCCGCCCCATTCACTTCTATAGGACGGCCTGTTCCTACACACTTGTATAGGAACGAGCCGTCCCATTGAAATGAATGTGACAGCTTAGGTGTAATTACACCGGCTCACCGCTGTGGATGCGACGGTGAGCAGGTAAACAATGAAGAGAAGGCAGCGCTGGCACGGTGCGCTCCTTGTATTCAAACAGCTGATTGGCGGGGGCGCTGGGTCTTGGACCCCTGCCTGTCTGATATCGATGAGCTATCCTGGAGGATAGGTGGTCAATAAAAATAACTTGGACAACCCCTGAAAATGAAACGATCCAGAAATAATTGTTGGTAATTAAAGGGACTGTAACCAGTAAAGTGATGGCAGGCTGAGTAACGGTGCATTCACAAGTCCATGTTTTGCGGCCTTCAAAGCGCGGATCTGCAAAACACGAATACTGGACGTGTGCATGTCACATCACCAGGTGACTTCCATAGGTCAGGGGTCCGCATTTTGCAACAAAGTATAGGACGTGTCCTACAGTCCTGATCAAAAGTTTAAGACTACTTGAAAAATGGCAAAAAATCATATTTAGCATGGCTAGATCTTAACAAGGTTCCAAGTAGAGCTTCAACATGCAACAAGGAGAAATGGGAGTGAGACAAAAAAAAATTTGAGCATTCAATTTAATGAAAACAACGAATAAACTGAAACAGGCTGTTTTTCAGCTGATCAAAAGTTTAGGACCACACCTCCAAAAAAAACTAAACCCCCCCTCCCCCAAAACAGAAATCCAACTTCCAAACATGAACTCAGTAATGAGTAGCTCTGCCGTTATTGTTGATCACTTCAAAAATTTGTTTCGGCATGCTTGATGCAAGCGTTTCCAGTGGTGAAGATGGCCGCACGAAGGCCATCTACTGTCTGGAACTGTTGTCCATTTTTGTAAACTTCCCCTGCCATCCATCCCAAAGGTTCTCAATTGGATTTAGATCAGGGGAACTCGCGGGATGGGCCAAAAGAGTGATGTTATTCTCCTGGAAGAAGTCCCTTGTCCTGCAGGCATTGTGTACAGTAGCATTGTCCTGTTGAAAAACCCAGTCGTTACCACACAGACGAGGGCCCTCAGTCATGAGGAATGCTCTCTGCAACATCTGGACATAGCCAGCGGCCGTTTGACGCCCCTGCACTTCCTGAAGCTCCATTGTTCCACTGAAGGAAAAAGCACCCCAGACCATTATGGCGCCCCCTCCACTGTGGCGCGTAGAAAACATCTCAGGTGGGATCTGCTTGTCATGCCAGTAACGTTGGAAACCATCAGGACCATCAAAGTTAAATTTTTTCTCATCAGATAATAAAACTTTCTTCCACCTTTGAATGTCCCATGTTTGGTGCTCTATTGCAAAGTCCAAACGAGCAGTTCTGTGGCGTTCAAGGAGACGAGGTCTTTGAAGACGTTTTTTGTTTTTGAAGCCCTTCAGTCTCAGATGCCGTCTGATGTTTATGGGGCTGCAGTCAGCACCAGTAAGGGCCTTAATTTAGGTCGAGAATCGTCCAGTGTCTTGAAGGACAGCCAATTGGATCCTCCGGCTCAGTGCTGGTGAAATTTCTTTGGGTCTTCCACTTGACTTTTTTGTTCCATAACCCTCAGGATCATTTAAGAAATTCCAAATGACTGTCTTACTGCGTCCCACCTCAGCAGCGATGGCACGCTGTGAGACCCTGCTTATGCAGTTCAACAACCCGACCACGTTCAAAAAGGGAGAGTTTTTTTGCCTTTGCCATCACAACGTGTGACTACCTGACAGAAAATGACAATCCACATCTTTGCACAGATTTGGCCTTTTAAAGACATGTGGTCCTAAAATTTGGATCAGCTGAAAAACAGCCTGTTTCAGTTTAATCTTAAATTTTTAATTCATTGAATGCTAAAAAAAAATTTTGTCTCACTCTCATTTCTTCTTGTTGCATGTTGAAGCTCTACTTGGAACCTTGTTAAGATCCAGCAATGTAAAATATGATTTTTGCCATTTTTCAAGTGGTCTTAAACTTTTGATCAGGACTGTATCTTTTGCTGCACGGATGCAGAAGCATTTGGAACCCTTCCAGAATGCAGAAATGTAATCAGTTTTCATTGTGAAGAACTGGTTGGTATCAGACCAATATTTGGTGACAGCATTGTAGAGATATACTACTTTGCATAGAGGTAAGTCTGTCCTATTAACAACATTATCTTATAGATATGCTGTCTCCACTGTATATGTTTTTTTTGGGGGAAAGAGGGGTCAAAACATATGCCTTGAGACTTGTGCCCCTGATCTTTTAAAGGAGTTGTCCGGTTTTCACTTGAATGAGACAGAGCAGTTGTAATTACACTGCTCGGCTGCTAAAATGTCGAAGAGCGAGCTTATAAACATTGGAGTGCAAGTTCTCCTGTCTATTCAAACAGTGGATCAGCGAGGGTGTCGGAAGTTGGATCCCTGCCGATCTGATATGGATGACCTATCCTGAGGATAGGTCATCAATATGAGAAAACTGGACAACCCCTTTAAGACCCTAGCAGTGAACCTGGCTACTAGTACCGAATCGATGGGTCACTTAAAAGACCCTGCAAGGTATGGAAAAGGTGCACATGGCTGAACTTTTGCACCGGAGCCGGTGAGTTAGTTACACCTCTCCTAATGTGTATGGGCAGCTTTACTTTACATTTTGAGCAGAGAGTGTTTGCTACTTCTGAGCCTTGTATAATGTGCGAAATGGTGTGGAATAAGGCTACTTTCACACTAGCGTTCTAGTTTTCCGCTATAGAGATCCGTCATAGGGGCTCAATACTGGAAAAAAACGCTTCGGTTTTGTGTCCATTCGTTGTCAATGGGGACAAAACTGAACAGAACGGAATACTCCAAAATGCATTCCGTTCCGTTTAGTTGCGTTCCCAGACCGGAGAGCAAACCACAACATGTTGTAGTTTGCTTACCGTCCTGGGATGCGGAGCAAGATGGATCCGGCATGACCCCCAATGCAAGTCAATGGGGGTGGATCCGTTTTCTCTGACACAATCTGACACAATAGAAAACGGATCCGTCCTCTATTGACTTTCAATGCAGTTCATGACGGATCCGTCTTAGGTACGTTAAAGATAATACAACTGGACCCGTTCATAACGGATGCAGACAGTTGTATTATCAGTAACGGAAGCGTTTTTGCTGAACCCTGCCGGATCCAGTAAAAACGCTAATGTGAAAGTAGTCATCCTCAGCTGCAGACAAGATTGTGTTTACACACAGTTGATTGACTGAATGTGATCAGGCTGCTGATTTGTGCCTGTTCTCATGCTGGGACTTCCTGCTGGGAGAGGGGCAGACTGAGAGCTTGTATTCATATTCCATTTACAGATCTTTCCATACACCTCAGCAATATAAATTACTGTTCTTATAACCATGAGTTATATTTATATTATTATTATTGTTTATTTTTATTCTGTAACTTTTTTTGTATTGTTTGCTGTTTTAATGAGATAACAATTTATGTTTTCTTTAAACTGGTGTTTACAATTCTTCAGCTATTTTCCCGTCTACCTCATCAGCCAAGTCGATTGGGAATGTCATTTCTAAACGGGGAAAATGGCTGAACGTAAAACATAAACAATACAGTATCAGCCGCATGTTAAACTTACCGCAATATTACTTACAGATTACAAAGATGACTGGTCTCTGTCGAATATGAAAATGTAAAACAATGTAATCATGCCGTCTCTGTGATTCCAGTTATAATGTATTCCAACTCAATTGCGTTTTTCTGTTTTTGTAGAAAACCTGAAAAGGGGATCCAGTATCTCATTGAACGAGGCTTTGTACCAGACACCCCAGTCGGAGTGGCTCATTTTCTCTTGCAGAGAAAGGGACTCAGCCGCCAGATGATCGGAGAGTTTCTGGGCAACAGGCAGAAACAGTTCAACAGAGATGTCCTTGAGTAAGTAAAACATTATCATAATTATTAGGCTATGTTCACATCACGTTTTGTATCTTCATTTACCGTCTGCGTTGGGAAAACTTCTGACTTACATGCTCAATGTGTCCATAGGATTACATTACCTAGATGGAATCTGAAAGAGTATACTTTTCACCTCCTTCTGATCTGAGGCATCGGTATACCACCTAAATACAGTATGGAATAGTGCAGTAGACTGCGCTGGTCCATACAGCAGCATCCAGTAAAAAACATCTGAGTTACTTTTTTATAATGGAACCCTATAGGTGAAGGATGCCATTCATATGCATCTATTTAATGCATACATCATAGCATATACATTAAATGTAGAGCATAAGCAGGATGTGAATATAGCCTTAGACTATGCTGTTTTTCTGTTTTCTCATATTGTGACAATTTAACAGAAATATGTTTTACTGTAGCCATTGCTTTATGCCAGTTTAGCTCTCCGTCGCAGATTCCATCCCAAATGCTGGAGAAAATAGGGCAGCATGCTGCATTATTTCGTAAGATAAAATGATGGACTCCATGATTGAAACCCGACGCACTGCAATATAGTTAATGTGGTCCATCGAGAGCTGTTAATGCCCTATATACAGTGTATCCACAACTTCCAATATTTTCTTTTTTCAAAGCCCCTTTACAATGCACACAATAATGTCAGAGTACAAGGAAAAGAAACAGGGGCGTACCTAGAGCATTTGGCACCCGGGGCGAACCCTTTGTTTGGCACCCCCCCCAAGAAGGTTAAGAAAACATGCACAAACTTTTTTCAATGTTTTCAATAATAATTATAAATAAAAATAAAACCCCTTAATAAAATAAACCTCTGCACACCCCCTTAACGAAATAAACCAATTAACCCCCCTTAATAAAACCCATTAACCACCCCTTAATAGACCCCTTAACCCTTCCTTAATAAAATAAAAACCTGCACCCCCTTAAACCCCAGTATAATAAACATTGGTGGCGCAGTGCGCCCCCCCCCACATAATAAACATTGGTGGCGCAGTGCGCCCCCCCTCCCTAGTATAATAAACATATAAACATTGGTGGTGCAGTGCGCCCACCCCAACACCCTAGTATAATAAACATTGGTGGTGCAGTGTGCCCCCCCAACATAATAAACATTGGTGGGCAGTGCGCCCCCCCTCCCTAGCATAAAAAACATATAAACATTGGTGGTGCAGTGCGCCCCCCCCCCCCCCCAACACCCCAGTATAATAAACATTGGTGGCACAGTGCGCCCCCCCCCCCCCAACATTATAAACATTGGTGGGCAGTGCCAATGAGGGTTAAAAAAATAAATAAAAATTAACTCACCACCTCCAATTGATCGCGTAGCAGCCGGTCTCCTGTACTTTCTTCAGGACCTGTCAAAGGACCTGTGGTGATGTCACTGAGCTCATCACATGATACATCACATGATCCATCACCATGGTAATGGACCATGTGATAGAGGCTGGAGCTCAGTGACGTCACCACAGGTCCTGAAGAAATTACAAGGAGACCGGCAGCAGCTACGCGATCATTTGGAGGAGGTGAGTTAATTTTTTATTTTTTAACCCTCATTGGCACTGCCCACTGCCCACCAATGTTTATTATACTGGGGGGGGGCCGCACTCAATGTTTATTATACTGGGGGGGCGCACTCAATGTTTATTATACGGGGGCCACACTCAATGTTTATTATACTGGGGGGCAGGGCCGCTGATAGAAATCATGGGGCCCCGTACAGCATACATGACGGGGCCCCCTTCAGCTCCACCCCCTGATCCCTCCTTCAGCCACACCCCTGGCCCCGCCCTTGGCCCCTCCCCAGACGCCGCCTTGAAACAACATGCAGATTTGTCTACAAGTGATATTTATGGCGCTGGGGGGTCGTCTGTGAATGGCGCTGTTATGGAGGGGATCTGTGAATGGCACTGTTATGGAGGGGATCTGTGAATGGCACTTTTATGGAGGGGATCTGTGGATGGCACTGTTATGGAGGGGATCTGTGGATGGCACTGTTATGGAGGGGATCTGTGGATGGCACTGTTATGGAGGGGATCTGTGGATGGCACTGTTATGGAGGGGATCTGTGGATGGCACTGTTATGGAGGGGATCTGTGGATGGCACTGTTATGGAGAGGATCTGTGGATGGCACTGTTATGGAGGGGATCTGTGGATGGCACTGTTATGGGGGGATCTGTGGATGGCACTGTTATAGGGGGATCTGTGGATGGCACTGTTATAGAGGGGGATCTGTGGATGACACATACCGTATATAGCATCTTATGCTATGTGTCATCCAGAGATACCCCTCCATAACAGTGCCATCCACAGATCCCCTCCATAACAGTGCCATTCACAGATACCCTCCATAACAGTGCCATCCACAGATCCCCCCCATAACAGTCATCCACAGATCCCCCCATAACAGTGTCATCCACAGATCCCCCCCATAACAGTGTCATCCACAGATCCCCCTCCATAATGGTGCCATCCACAGATCCCCCCCATAAGTGTCATCCACAGACCCCCCGGCCCCCCCCATAAGTGTCATCCACATGACAGACCCCCCCCCCCCCCATAACAGTGCCATCCACGGATCCCCCGCCCTCCCTATAACAGTGCCGTCATGACGTCATCCATATAGATCCCCCCCCGCCACTCACAGTAGTATACATTAATAAATCGGTGCAGCCGTGCAGGCTGCAGACAGTAACTTTAATTTTAGCACAGGCACAGCGCTCATCTCTTTACTAAAATACTACCTTACATTCAGCTCCTGCCTCCTCCCTCCACCCTCCAGCCTCCAGTAACAAGTGCGGGCGGCAGCGCTCACTCACTGACGTCACGCGCCTGCGCCGCCTAGTGGGAGGAGCAGGCGTGTGACGTCAGTGAGTGAGCGCCGCCCCCACACTGCCTGCTGTTACTGGAGCCAGCCCACTGACAGCAAAAAAATTTAAATGGCTCGGGAGTCGGCAGCCCGGGCCCCCCTGCCAGCCGGGCCCGGTACAACTGGGCCAGCTGTACTGGCCTATCAGCGGCCCTGCTGGGGGGGGCCGCACTCAATGTTTATTATACTGGGGGGGCCGCACTCAATGTTTATTATACTGGGGGGGGGGCCGCACTCAATGTTTATTATACTGGGGGGGGGGGGGCCGCACTCAATGTTAATGAAGATAACTGACCTGTTAATACAAATGCAGGAGGCGGGTGCCGGAATCAAATAGCGGCACCCGACCTCTATGACAGGGAGCGGCACCTGAGGGGTTAACTGCCGCTGATGAGGCTGATCGCAGCTCCCTGTCATAGAGGTCGGGTGCCGGCTATTTGATTCCGGCACCCGCCTCCTGCATTTGTATTAACAGGTCAGTTATCTTCATTGGTGGCGCAGTGGTCACAGCCCCTCCCCCGGCCCTGTCCCTCTTCTTATTGGCCGCGGCGGCAGCAGCACAGGGGGAGGGAGAGACCATCTGGAGCCCTGCCCCTATCACAGCGCCACGCCTGGCCCACTCGCCACATTTTTTTTTTTTTATCCTCGCGGCGGGCCCCCAGTGGCGTAGGGCCCCATTGCTATGGCTGCTATGACGATCCCTACGCCACTGGCACCCCCCTTGTGAGTGGCACCCAGGGCGGGCCGCCCCCCCCCCGCCCCCCCCTTGGTACGCCACTGAAAAGAAATGCAGTGATCTTACAGCACATGGATAATAAACACAGTGATGTCACAGTACAGAGATAATAAAGACAGTGATGTCACAATACAGAGATAATAAACACAGTGATGTCACAGTACAGAGATAATAAACATAGTGATGTCACAGTACATGGATAATAAACAGTGATGTCACAGTACAGGGATAATAAACACAGTGATGTCACAATACAGAGATAATAAACACAGTGATGTCACAGTACAGAGATAATAAACATAGTAATGTCACAGTACATGGATAATAAACACAGTGATGTCACAGTACAGAGATAATAAACATAGTGATGTCACAGTACATGGATAATAAACAGTGATGTCACAGTACAGGGATAATAAACACAGTGATGTCACAATACAGAGATAATAAACACAGTGATGTCACAGTACAGAGATAATAAACATAGTAATGTCACAGTACATGGATAATAAACACAGTGATGTCACAGTATAGGGATAATAAACACAGTGATGTCACAGTATAGGGATAATAAACACAGTGATGTCACAGTGCAGGGATAATAAACACAGTGATGTCACAGTACAGGGATAATAAACACAGTGATGTCACAGTGCCGGGATAATAAACACAGTGATGTCACAGTACAGGGATAATAAACACAGTGATGTCACAGTGCAGGGATAATAAACACAGTGATGTCACAGCGCAGGGATAATAAAAACAGTGATGTCACAGTGCAGGGATAATAAACACAGTGATGTCACAGTGCAGCGATAATAAACAGTGATGTCACAGCGCAGGGATAATAAAAACAGTGATGTCACTGTACATATATAATAAACACAGGTCTTGTGAGGTATTCCCAGTATGCAGTGATTAGTATCTACCAATAATAGTCCAACCGATGAAATGGTGGCAGGGTCATGTGTGCCCAAAGGCTAATCAATGTGTGTGGAGAAGGAAGTTTAGCCTATCTAGTTCAATCCCACAGAATAGTTAGGCTAGCTTCACAATTGTGGTAAAGCTATCCGGTAGGCTGTTCAGGTGTGCACCAGTTTTTATATGGCGCAAACTTGGCACTTATGCAGGAAAACAGCCAAATCCCTGTCAGATCTCATTATAGTCAATGGGGTCTAACAGTGCATAGCAGTATCTGGATAGGCTGAATACATTGAACTTCAACAGGCTGTTCCTCTGCCACAACAGCCTGCCTGATACAGTAGCTTTAACGCACATGTGAAACTAGACTATTGCTATGATAGAAAGGTGTCAGAACACACAGGACATTGCAGCTTAATGAGTATAGGGCTGTGTAGGTATGTACCATGATCCTGTTCCTCACTGCAGAAAACTAGTTGCAACAGCTACTCCCGATATTAGCAATTTAGTTAACTCCCATACATGTATGTACATATGGTGTACATGTGCCATAGCTGGCTGTTTTACACATCTGCTGGCAGAGTCTGTGATTGGAGAAAACTCCAATCACAGACATTTAACCCTTCAAAATTTGTGGTCAGTTGCAGCCAAGGCATCTGAGAGGTCATTAGCTGGGATTGGACTGCTTCCAACGTCCGAATGGGCTCACCCACGGTGAAATTGCAGGAGACATTCGGTTGCTATGGCAACCAGAAGTCTTGTGAAGACTCCCAGGCCTGAAATAATACAGGTCCTATTGAGCCGTGAACATGGCAAAGTTTTTTAAAAATATTAAAAAAAAATTACAAATTCAATACACTTCCCTTTCCGCCATTTTTACATAGAAAAACGAACAATAAAAAAATGAACACCAAAGATTGCACGATTTCAGAAAATGCCCGGACAATCATAATTTAAATGTATTTAAATGTATTTATCCCGTGTGGTGAACACCACAAGAGAAGGCAAAAAATGGGCAAATCTCCCCTTTTTTGGGTCACTTCTTCTCCCAAAAAATATAGTGAAAAGTCATCAAAAAGCAATCCATACCCCAAAATGGTGCCGATAAAAACTACAGATCATCTTGCAAAACAAAAACAACAAAAAAAAATGTTACAGCTCCGTAGACATAAAAAAGGTATGGGTGTCAGAATATGGAGATGCAAGGAACCGTTGCATTAAAACATAAAAACTACCGTATTTACATTTGGCATTGCTGTAATCATTATGACCCGTACTATAGAGGTAAGGCATTTTACTGCCCAGTGAACACGCCAACTATGAAACCTGTAAAATAATGACACCGTTGCTTTTCTTTATCAATTCCACCCTAATAATAATTCTTTCCAGCTTCCCAACACTGTATATAGAATATTAAGACGTGTAAGAAAATGATAAGAAAGTACAACTTGTCCCATAAATATGAAGCTTCTTGGAAGGCAGAGAGTAAAATGCCTCAGGCAGCACCATGTAGGGGCAAGAGGGCGGCAGCAGAAGGGCCATGGGGAATGAGCTCTTTCATTGTGGCAAAGGGGTTAGGTTAAGAAATTGGCATGGGGGGGGAGCTGTTTCAGTTTTCGCCTCAGGTAGCAGAAAAGCTAGGTGCACCCCTGGTTGTTATCACTCTGTTATTCCTCCTGGACATGGAGGAATAAATTGACATCTGGTCATTACCATTCCCCTTGTGAATGGAGACAGGCCCCTACGAGAAATATACTCATACATTTCCAGGAGAAATAACAGAGGGACAGCACCATATTCTGAGAAAAGATGCTCCAGAATTGACATTGCACGGTGAATACAAGTATTCAGTAAAGCCGACATCTCAGGAGCGATGACAGGTCCTCTTTAAGAAGTTATTAATATATATTAATATATTATCAAGAGGTAAGCTGGTGTTAAATGGTTTCACTAGAAATTACATTATTGCTCTGAGATTATTAGAAACTCTTCATTATGGGTATTACCAGCAATTTAGAGCAAAACTGATCACTGTTTAATGCTGGCTAAAAGATCAATGCACTGTAATTAGACCCATCTTTTTCTTTTATGTATTATATTCACTCTATTATAATGCACCATGAAGGATTACTTACAGTCAGGTCCATAAATATTGGGACATGGACACAATTCTATCATTTTTGGCTCTATACACCACCACAATGGATGTGTGTCAAAGTCAACAATCAAGAGAAGACTTCACCAGAGTGAATACAGAGGGTTCACCACAAGATGTAAACAATTGGTGAGCCTCAAAAACAGGAAGGCCAGATTAGAGTTTGCCAAACAACATCTAAAAAAGCCTTCAGAGTTTTGGAACAACATCCTATGGACAGATGAGACCAAGATCAACTTGTACCAGAGTGTGGGGAAGAGAAGAGTATGGAGAAGGGAAGGAACTGCTCATGATCCTAAGCATACCACCTCATCAGTGAAGCATGGTGGTGGTAGTGTCATGGCGTGGGCATGTATGGCTGCCAATGGAACTGGTTCTCTTGTATTTATGGATGATGTGACTGCTGACAAAAGCAGCAGGATGAATTCTGAAGTGTTTCGGGCAATATTATCTGCTCATATTCAGCCAAATGCTTCAGAACTCATTGGACAGCGCTTCACAGTGCAGATGGATAATGACCCAAAGCATACTGCAAAAGCAACCAAAGAGTTTTTTAAGGGAAAGAAGTGGACTGTTATACAATGGCCAAGTCAATCACCTGACCTGAATCCGATTGAGCATGCATTTCACTTGCTGAAGACAAAACTGAAGGGAAAATGCCCCAAGAACAAGCAGGAACTGAAGACAGTTGCAGTAGAGGCCTGGCAGAGCATCACCAGGGATGAAACCCAGCGTCTGGTGATGTCTATGCGTTCCAGACTTCAGGCTGTAATTGACTGCAAAGGATTTGCAACCAAGTATTAAAAAGTGAAAGTTTGATTTATAATAATTATGTCCCATTACTTTTGGTCCCTTAACAAGTGGGAGGCACATATGCAAACTGTTGTAATTCCTACACCGTTCACCTGATTTGGATGTAAATACCCTCATATTAAAGCTGACCGTCTGCAGTTAAAGCACATCTTGTTCGTTTCATTTCAAATCCATTGTGGTGGTGTATAGAGCCAAAAACGTTAGAATTGTGTAAATGTCCCAGTATTTATGGACCTGACTGTATATGTAATATATCCTGTTTTTTGCTGGTTATCATTGAAAAGACCCTGTGTATTTAAAGGAACATTCATGACAATGCTGATAAACGGTGCGGTGCGGTGCCTAGTGCTGGTCCTGAGCAGGCCGTGCATGACACAGGGATCCTCAGGACCTGCACTCGGCAAACACACGGTATTCATTTTGCCCATAATGTTCCGTTAAATAATGTCCTTACACATATCACAAGACCAAATTGACACAAATAGCGCACTGCCTGTACTGTATATGGACTCTCCATGGTGAGGGCAATTAGCCTTATTTGTAGTCCATGCTTTCAAAAATCTATGCTTTCAAAAGTCAGCCTGGCAACATTGTGTTTGGTGAGCTGGTAGACAAAAAAAGTTAACAATACTCATCTTTACCCAAACCTCCTCACTTACACCCCACCACCACCATTTTCACCAGCGATTGATGGATACCATGATAAATGCAAGTGCACAGTATCCAGAAATCACTGCTAAGAAGGGCTGGGGAAGGTGAGGAAGGGTGGGGGCTTCCCTCATGAATGCATACATCCACTGTATTTTTTGATAGCTGCTGTTGGCCAAATTGCACAATATTTTTAGGCCATTTGCATCAACCTGTCTCCGGGGCAGCACTTTACAAGTAGATCCACTTTACATCCAACTTTAACCTCATTGCACACGGCCGTTGTGCTGCCGTTCCGTGCATTGGGGACCGCAATTGCGGTCCGCTATGCACAGCAACATCCGTGCAGCGGGCCGGACCCATTCAACTTGAATGGGTCCGTGGTCTGTCCACACCGGAAAAAAAAATGACCTGTCATATTTATTTGCGGTGCGGAACAACGGAAAGAAACACCACAGAAGCACTCTGTAGTGATTCTGGTGTTTCGTTCTGTGACTCCGTGTCCGCATCCGTGACACATTTGCGGGCCGCAATACGGCTACGGCCGCCCAACGGCCGTGTGCATAAGGCCTTAAATGGCAACTGTCTGATGAACTGCAAGTATCATGCAAGGGTCCTATTCTAAATAATGGGACCTGTGCATGATGCTTCCTGGGTGTCGGACAATTGCTTCACCAGTTGTCCTGCCTAGTGTGCAGTTACATTTCTCTACAACCAATGTAAGTTTATGCGGGACGTTATGCCTGCAAAGGTCTTTTAAAGGGTTGCCCCAGACCCACGTCCATGGCATGGCCATGTAAAGACGCATCTTCCGTTAAACACCACAGAACCCGATGTGTGACATGCCATATAACATGCACTTCACCACTTAGCAGTCACATGCAGTTACAGATGGATCGCGTCAGAGGCCATCGATTAGTCAGAAGTGGTGATGTTCAGGTAGATGGCACGTCATATCTTCAGTCCAGCGGGAAACAATGTATATTGGAGCTTGGAGCTGGATTGCAACCGAACTGAAGATGTGAGTCTTTTTTCACTTAGATACCAGGCCAAACCCACTGTGCATGTACATGGGGTTTTATGGGATTTTCATAATGATGACCTATCATGAGGAAAGATCATCAGTATGAGATTGGTGGGGGTACGACTCCTGACACCCAACTGATCAGCTGTATGAGTAGGCCACGGAACTCGATGAACGCTTAGGCCTCTCCCTAGGCCATATGACATCACATTCGTCAGTCACATGGCCAATGCTTAACTCAGTACCATTCAAATGGACGGAGCTGTGCTTGGTAAGCTCTGATGAGAACTGCAGTCTACTCAAACACCTGATTGGTAGAGGTCCTGGGAGTCTGACCCTCGCCGATATCATATTGATGGCCTATCCTGAGGATAGGTGATCAATATGATAATCCTGAAAACCCTTTTACCAGTCTTGGATAACCCTATCAGTATCGGAAGCACATTCATTGTACTGTATGGTGGTTGAAATGATACTTATCATAGATCCCTGAACAATCACACTTTCACAGATTTGCATGTGTCATGAGATTTCCATATTTCTTTTTGGATAGGCCAAAGCTCCTGAAATTGCTTAGAAAGCATTTGGCTCCCGTTAATTACAAAATAGCATAAAATACTAATATTATACTTAAAACTGCCTAATCTCCTAACCGCCTTATTTCCCAGCTGGGAGGCTAAACAAAGCAAATGTGATTCTGTGTTCCAGCTGTGTGGTTGATGAGATGGATTTTTCAGCCATGGAGTTAGATGAAGCTCTCAGGAAGTTCCAAGCTCATATACGGGTCCAGGGAGAAGCCCAGAAAGTGGAGCGACTCATTGAAGCCTATAGGTATGGATTCATGATTTACTTTACACTGTATTTTGTTTGTGTTCCAGTGATATACATAGGGGTGAGATGATTTTTTGGAGCCGGTACACCAGGTTGGCAGGTGGAAGTAACACTTCAGGAATGCAGAATATTTTGAGCTGCACACAGTTAGTTACACATTTAAGCTTCACTAAGCTCTTGCAGTTTGACTTAAGCAGAGTCAGATGGTCATGGCTCGGTCGCTTGGAATTTAAACAGCATGTGTGAAAACACTAGGGAGGGATGAGCTGTCCCTGGAAATAAAGAGCCTGCATCTGAAGGTCAGGGATGATGAATATATTTCATGGGCTGATCTCTGCTCTCGCATGAAGATGAGCATTGAACTGCAGGCGGATACTGTAAACAGTTGGCGTAGAATAAATCGCTATGTGTGGTGCATTTTACATGGAACATGAAGCTAAAAACCACGGATAAGGACATATGCAAAGTCATGACAGCAAGATGTGGCAATCTGGGGTTCTTTGACTATAATTGGACAACTTGCATTGTATGTTCTTCCAGATGCTCTACAAGCATATGATGCCCTCTCAACTAGCCCACTAGCAGATGCTGATGTTACAGGCATTCATATAGAACACCCACCATCTGTAAACTGTACTTGTACATAGTACCGAAATAACTATTTATATTGGTCAATAATAATAAAGAGAAACTGACAGAGCATACATGGTAGAGAGAGGGCCCCATCAACAGAAGTCTAAATAATGTGTTCCTCTTCCATTTCCATGCAGGAGAAAATTGTGGTGGAAATATTGGACTATTTAACCAGCTGCTTCATTTGCTAAAATGTAATGACCTTGGAGGTTCTGACTGAAGGCTAACCTTAGCTGGGATCCACTTTCTACAAGATCCCTAGTTGTTGCAAGATATAATTTACGATCACATACTAGAATGTGGTGAAAATCTTGGGCTAGTTCACCATTTGCTTTATCTGCTAAGGTGTAGTGACCTTGGAGGTTCTGAATTAAAGCTAACCTCAGCTGTGAACCACCTTCAATAAGATCCCTACTTGGGTGGGGGGATGACTGCAAGATACAGTATAATTTAAAATCACATGCTAGAATGAGGTTACACTAAACCATAATCTATCTGGTGCCGGGCTAGGGTGGGGTGCAGAGTCTAAGTGGACTTCTGGTCTTCACCCATAAAGAAGTACTCCCAGAATACTTTTATTCATGCATTATGTGATCCATTTCGGTCCTCGAGTGTATCACATTACCCACAGACAGACTCTGTGATTCACACATCGCTGCTGGCTGCTGGCCACAGTGATTTGGGTTGTAGGATTTGGACAGTTGGAATACAGGTCATGTGATACACTTGAGTACTGGAATGGAGCTGATAATACATGAATTAAACTGCCGGTAAGCAAATCAACCTGACTTATGTACATTACCACCACAGAATAACAGATTTTATGGGAGTGCTTCTTTAACCACTGCAAGGAGGTGTGGACTTTGCTGCAGGAAGATCCAAGTTGTGGTCTCTAGAAAAGTCAAGCATTGGCTGCAGTAGCTCTGATATAGTTGTAGCATAGTCAGGAACATAGCCAAGATTATCACCAGGAGAGCAGTAAGAATGTGACAAGCCAGAGTAGATGTGAGGATAGTCAGTAACAAAGCCAAGGATCAGAACCCAGATTAAAACAACATGTAGCAGGCAAACAATCTGAAGGAGCAAGGAAAACACAGAAACTTTATACAGTACGTACTTAACAATGTTTTGCTTTCACATTCCAGTTTCACAATAATAAAACAAAAACAAAAGACAATTCAATAGGTTATGACTGATTTGATGTATATTTTTGGTAAACAAGGAAGTGGATTGGTACATACATCATGTTCTGATCTTGTTTTACAGCCAGAGGTATTGCATCTGTAACCCGGGTGTGGTCAGGCAGTTCCGGAATCCAGACACTATCTTCATCTTGGCATTTGCCATCATCCTTCTCAACACTGACATGTATAGCCCCAATGTGAAGCCTGAGCGAAAGATGAAGCTGGAGGATTTTGTGAAGAATTTAAGAGGTAATACAGTAGTTGTTAACGGGCTTCTCCCATTATCAACATTTATCCACAGGATATATGATAAATGTATGATGGCTGGGGGTTCAGATCGCTGCACCCCCCACCGGTCAGGAGAATTGGGGTCCCAGAGTTCCCTGTGTGAATGAAGTGGTGGTGCAGTGCAAGACTACCACTATGTCTACTTCTATGGGACTGCTGAGAATAGGGGATAGGTGATTAGTTATTGCCTTTACTTTTCAATACTATGTTCAACTGTACAGACACATGATAAGTAGATATGTAAAAGATGGATATGAGATAGAGATATGAGATAGACATATGGAATAAAGAGAAAAGGATAGATAGATAGATATACTAAACACAAGAGGCAGCAGCACAGTTAGTAGAAGAGCAGGTGCAATCCTCAGGGGCTCTGGGCTACACGTCCACTTAATATCAAACCAAGCGAAAGATGAGGCAGCACTCCAAAAAATGCGGTGGAAAAAAAAGGATGATGGACCCAGTTTATTCCCCTGCAATGTTTCAGCTGAGCACAATGAGGCCTTTGTCAAGCATAGTTAGCAAGCCATGTGCCTGAGAATATATATACATGTGCAATTCATCAAAGTGGTCACATGATTACAATTCATACAATAAATCAATTCATACAAAAAAAAAAATCTAAAACAGGATAAAATGCATGAATATGATTGTTGTGGTATGTGAAAATAGATATATAGAGAGATCAAATAGATAAATAGATAGAGCGATCCGATAGACAGATATTGGCTGTCTGTTCCCTAACCAATGCCACAAGTGACTAAAATCTATTGTGAACATGACCACATAGAAACTGAAGCATAAAAGTTGATGACATAACTTGTACTGATATTTTTAAGAACATGAGTCCATTTATCTGGATATTCCAGTGATCTGGTGAAGTAATTCTTTGAGGCTCACAGGGCAGATAAATAGCCTTTTTTAATGATAAAGAAAGATAATCCCCTTTAGTGCATAATGTGGATTTTATATACTTCTGGGTAATTAAACTTTGAAGACTGGAATGTCTGGTAATTAATGCATAACCGTTAACTGTGTGAATATAATTTGTGCGCTGATCCAGCTATCCAGAGAAACACTGTTGTGGAGCCTGGGCTAATTGTCGATTCAGTACCTGCTTGTCCATCCCTGAAAAACATCCATATGTGTGATCATTGTCCTTGAATCTGACCTTGCAGAGACATCAGCAGTAACAAGCTGTAATGGCCCATCCTTCAGTAATGAGAACTGTCACTCTCTGCAGGTGTGGACGATGGTGAGGACATCCCACGAGAGATGCTGATAGGCATTTATGAGCGCATCCGAAAGCGTGAACTCAAGACTAATGAAGATCATGTATCTCAAGTTCAGAAGGTTGAAAAACTTATTGTAGGCAAGAAGCCGGTAAGTTATTGAAAATGATTTGTGCTTGCGGTCGGCTTGTTGCTATGCACGCTAAAATGCTACAGTGTACTAGTTTCATCTACTTGCGATATGACAAAAAGTGCAATGCTTTCGGAAAGTCTTCAGACCCTTTTTTCACATTTTGTTATGTTGCAGCCATGTGCTAAAATAAAAAATAAAAAATCTAGCGTTTTCCCCATGAATCTTACTCATTCAGAATTTTAGAAATCGTTGCTAATTTATTGAAAAGGAAAAACTAAAATCTTGCATTGATGTAGATATTTAGACCCCTTTCTTAGGACAGCTGAAGCACCTTTGGCAGAGATTACAGCCTCCAGTCTTCTTGGGTTTAATGCCACAAGGTTTGCACACTTGGATTTGGGTATTTTCTGCCATTTTTCTCTGCAGATCCTCTCAAGCTGTCAGGTTGGATGGGCACTGTTGGTGGACAGCCATTTTCAGGTTTCTCCAGAGATGTTTGATTGGGTTCAAGCTGGTCCACTCAAGGACATTCAGAGTTGTCCCTACGCCACTCCTGTGTTGTCTTGGCTGTGTGCTTAGGGTCATTGTCTTGTTGGAAGGGGAACCTTCAGCCCAGTCTGAGGTCCAGAGTGCTCTGGATCAGGTTTTCATTAAAGGGGTTGTCCCACGAAAAATATTCTACAGTTTTCAAACCAGCACCTGGATCTAAATACTTTTGTAATTGCATGTCATTAAAACTTTAGTATAGCCACTGAGTTATCCAATAAAATATATCTGTATAGCGCCACCTGCTGTTTGTTCATTTTCTTATTTCTTTGTCCGGCTCACTGAGAAGGCCGCACATGCTCAGTATCATCCTTCAACTGCCTCCTGAGCTGTGATAGGGAGAGCTGAGACACGCCTCCTGAGCTGTGATAGGGAGAGCTGAGACACACACCCTTATCTGCAGCATTAAAGACACTCCCCTTGAGCTTGCAACTTGATATAAATCTAGCAGAGAAATGACTGAGGAAATCTCTGGATCCATGTGAGGTACAGGGCTGGTTCTCGCTTTGTTAAAAAGAGACTGTCATGTACTATATGATCCATGATTTTCATTTTTTACATTAGTCATGGGATAACCCCTTTAAGCATATTTCTGTACTTTGCTCTATTCAGCTTTCCCTCAACCCTGACCAGTCTCTCTGTCCAAGCTGCTGAAAAACACCCCCACAGCATGATACTCCCACCGCTATTTCTCACTATAGGGATGGTATTGGGCAAGTGATTAGCAGTGCCTGGTTACCCCCAGACATGACACTTAGAATTGAGGCCAAAAGTTCAATCTCATTTTCATCAGACCAGATAATCTTTATCTTTATAGCAGTTTGAGAGTCCTTTAGCTGCTTTTTCAGAAAATCCAGGTGGGCTTTCATGTGTCTTTTACTGAGGAAAGGCTTCTTTCTGGCCACTCTGCCATAAAGCCCAGATTGTTGCTGCAGTGATGATTGGCAATCTGAAAGTTTGTTCCATCTGCACACAGGATCCAGAGCTTAGTCAGAGTGATCATTGGGTTCTTGGTCACCTCTTTTACCAAGAAAACAAGATACGTCCCACGGCGCGAAAATACCGTCAACCAGTCACCAGGATCAAGAAGGAATCTTTTATTGCAGCGATACAACGCGTTTCGGGGAATCACTCCCCTTCATCAAGTACAAAGAAGCTGCACCTTCTTTGTACTTGATGAAGGGGAGTGATTCCCCGAAACGCGTTGTATCGCTGCAATAAAAGATTCCTTCTTGATCCTGGTGACTGGTTGACGGTATTTTCGCGCCGTGGGACGTATCTTGTTTTCTTGCATTCATCATCTTCTTGGGGGCTCCAGGCTTCTCCATTTGAAGATCCCTCGTGGTCCCGTGGCTGCAGACCGCCATATCCAGACGTCCAGGCTTGTTAGACAAACCCACAATAGTGTTGTGCCTACATTTGCACAACCACACAAGGTGAGCCTTGCTAGTTCTCTCTGCTTATAATTGTATACCCACAGAATTACCCTATGGTGCGCCCATCTGTTTTTTTACAGTTTTAACCAGCCTGTCATACCACCTCTTTTACCAAGGCCCATCTCCCTAAATTAGTTTGGTGGGGTGGCCACCACTAGGAAAAGTCCTGGTTGGTCAAAGCTTCTAGTATTTAAGAATTATGGAGGACACTGTGCTCTTGGCAACATTCAGTGTAGCAGAAATTTCTTGTAAGTTTCTTGTACCGTTCTCCATATCACACCTGTCTCTGAGCTCTATAGACAGTTTTTGTTTCTCATCTTGGCTTGTTTTTTTTTATTATCACTGTCAAAAGAGGACCCCTCTCTCTAAAATATAACTTTTATTAATCTGGTATAAAAAAAATAATAACCCCCCCCAAAAAAATGAAAAAAATATATAAATAATATGCATAATACACTGGATACTGTAACGATTAGCCTGGTTATCACTGGTGGGATCGTGAAATAAAAGTACTGATCCTTCTTACTCACTGTTTGTTGACCAGATGGGGTTGCATGGGTAGACAATCTGAGGCTCAGGTGACCAGGTAGGGTCGCAGAATAACCAAAGATGGTTTAGGTACATACTCTGGGGTGCAGATGATAGATTGTAGCCAGGACCACCAGTATCTATAGATATCTATGGTGCTATCATGCACAGCTGCATCTGAAGATATTTCTCCCCTGATGAACCAGCTTGTTTTGGAGGTCGGGGAAACGCATCGGAACACCCAGAGACAGCGTCTTTAAGGGATACTGTATTGACCAGTAAGAGTTTAGCTACTGAGAGGTAGTGTGACCCCTTTTGGGGCAGGTGCTCTGTCTGTAGGCAGGGGTACTGGAGGGAAACCATAAGGATAGAAACTGGTGGTCCTGGCTACAATCTATCATCTGCGCCCCAGAGTAGATACCTAAACCATCTTTTGTTATTCTTCGACTCCACCTGGCTCTACGCTTAAGTGTCCACCTAAACCACCTGTGCGAGCCCATCTGATCAACAAACAGTGAGTAAGAAGGATCAGTACTTTTGATCCTACCTGTGATAACCAGGCTAATCGTTACAGTATCCAGAGTATCTATGATAAGTGATTACTGTTGAAGCATTATGTTTATTATTTATATGCTGTTTTTTTTGGGGGTTTTTTGGGGGGGGATTATTTTGTGTTTTTATTAAAAGTTATATTTTAGTGAAAGGGTGTTCTCTTTTGATGGTGATAATAGACTTGTATATCCTATCTCAATATAATTTGAAAACGGTGATAGATGGCTTGATTTTTGCTCTGATATGCATTGTCAGCTGTGAGATCCTTTATGGACAGTGTGTCTTT
Organism: Bufo bufo; assembly: GCF_905171765.1. Taxonomy (NCBI): domain Eukaryota; kingdom Metazoa; phylum Chordata; class Amphibia; order Anura; family Bufonidae; genus Bufo; species Bufo bufo. Next base: position 175,279,712 of record NC_053397.1, read on the forward strand.
CAAAATCATGTACAATCAACTAAATTTACTACAGGTGGTCTCCAATTAAGGGGTAGAAACATCTTAAAGATGAACGAGAGAATTGGGAGGCCTCCAGAATAGTGTTGAGCGAACTTCTGTTAAGTTCGGCGTCTAAAGTTCGGCTTACGGTTTGCGGAGGATCCCGATATGGATTCCGAATTCCGTTGTGGTCCGTGGTAGCGGAATCAATAATGGCCGATTATTGATTCCGCTACCACGGACCACAACGGAATTCGGAATCCATATCGGGATCCTCCGCTAACCGGAAGCCGAACTTTAGACGCCGAACTTAAAACAGAAGTTCGCTCAACACTACTCCAGAACTAAATTTCAAGTGTCATAGCAAAGGGTCTGAATACCTATGTCAACGCAAAATTTTAGTTTTTCCTTTTTAATAAATCTGCAAAATTTTTCTAAAATTCTGTTTCACTTTTTTTATTACGGGGTACAGAATGCAGATTGATTGAGGAAGATTCGATTTTTTTTAATTGTAGCACAAGGCCGCAACATAACAAAATGTGAAAAAAGTGAAAGGGTCTGAAGGCTTTCCAAATGCATTGTACATCTTTCCAAGAAAATAAATGGATACATGTGAGTAAATAGGTTGACCAATAGCCACCAAGACGTTATTGAAACATCCTTCCTTTACTTCACAAATACTTCCGAATTGCTGGTAATTTGCATAAAATATTAGACAATTGCTTAAGACTAAAATTCCTTAAATGAATATTTCTCATAAGGAGGCACTATAGATATAGAACGTGGAGATTAGTCACCATATTATAGACTACAGGAAACCAAAATAGTACAGTACCTTACCATAATTGCGTATGATTTTCAAAACATTATGAGGTAAGTGAATGTTCTTAAGTTCTTCTTCTGATCACCAGCTGTACTAAAATCAATGAGTAAATGTGTTCTTAATTAAAGGGATGCACAATACGTAAAGGGGGTTATCCAGATTTTTATTTTTTGTATTTGCTCCACAGCCATTGGTACCAATGAAGAAATCCATACGTACCTGCCTATGCTGCTCAGTTCCAGCTTCTGGCTCTGTTCACTGGACTTCCAGTCCCCATCTGTCAACGTCTGCAAAAGGGCACATGTGCTGCTGCAGACAATGACTGGCCTCAGCAGTGACATGTTCAAAAGTGGCACCTATCCTGACATGTATAGCTTAAGGACACGTCACTGTTGAGGCCAGTGATTGGCTGCAGTGGCTCATGTGACACCAACTGTGCAAAAGCTGATAGACAAGAACTGAAATTCCAATGATGATGCCGAACCCGGTAATTTAACCCATCAGATGAGGCTGTCATTAGTGACCATGGCATCTGTGGAGTTAGGCAGAGGAAGGGGAGTCCCTCTGCCCTCCGATCGTTTGCCATGACAGCCTGGGGCCTTGTGGAGGTTCCCAGGTCTGTCATGGCTAACTGCCTGAGGCACAGCTCGGAAGGCAGTCTCTCAGAATCCTATAGACTGCAATAGTATTCTGTTGCAGTCTATTTGACAAGTGTTCAGAACATCACATGTTCAAGTCCCCTATGGCGACTAAAAGTTACTGTGTAAAAAAAAAAAAAAATTACAGGTAAAAATTCTAATCAATGTAACGGAATGAATACGGTGGCTCACCTGTTCACCAGCAGGATGCAGGTGCTCAAATCAGTATGGTTCAACCACACACACAATTTAAAATAGTTCAAATAATGATTCGCACTCTCTCTGGATTCATATAAAAAAAACTGCAATCCCAATATAACAGTGAATTCCTATTAAAACCGGTAGTTGATAAAATTGTGTACACACCTATAAAAATATAATATAGATAATATGTACACAACTTTGGATAAATCTGTACTAAAAAGGAAAAATAAAAAACATTCAAAACAATCCCTGTATCCTCCAAAACTGGAAACCATGGTCAGACTCTACGTATAGCACCCGGTTTTAAGTTAGCTGGAAGTGGGATATGGTATAGCCTTAGAAAATATGTTGAGTTTACCGTCGTCGCTGGCTGGGAAGGGAGGACCTTTTATAGAACTTATAGATTTTATGGAACTTATAGATTCTATAGAATCTTCAGATAAATGAGCCATTGGTGTAAAACTCTCAGACTTAGGTAGTCATATATTTAAAGTCAAATTTTTTTTCGCTAACAACAGGCATTGATTGTAATTGTAATTGTATTGTTACTCTTTATTGTTTGCCAATCGGGAATGCCCGAGGCTTTATGTTTACTGTATTCTGAAACATTCAATAAAAAACTATTGAACCAAAAACAATCCCTGTATATTCAGAATAAAATATTCGCAACAATAGGCATGTAAAACAATCCTTGTATATTCTAAATAATATATTCGCAATAATAATCTTGTATCTCTTGCAACATGCGATTAATGCAACAATGCTTCCACACTAAAATCCAGCCTCTGTTAGTCTATGTCCATAACAGTAACCGTTTTTTGCGTGTCCTTTTGAATGCCACTTGTTTGTATAGCAATGAATGTATCTGATATACCGTAGATGATTCACAAAAAGTTCACGAACATTCGGACTTTTGATAAGTTAGCCTAGGTACCTTTTAGAACAAGCTACAATCCTTCTGCTGTTACGGCAAAATCAGTAAAAAATAAAAAATTCTAACCCCCCCCCCCTTTTCTAATCTCATATATAAAAATAAATAAACAATAAAAAAACATAACAGGTAATGGGAAAAAAATTTAAATCCACGATCCATCATTTTTTTGGTCACCTTGTCCCCCCCCAAATTTTTTTTATAAAAAGTGTCATATGTACCCCAAAATGTTATCAATAAAAACTTTAGTTTGCCCTGCAAAAAACAAGCCCTCATACAGCTGTGTAGACAAAAAAAAATAAAAGAACTTATGTCTGAAAACGGCGAGAAAAAAAAGAAAAGCAAAAATAAATTTAAATTTTTTTTTTTAAAGCAGTAAAGCTAAATAAAAACTATACAAATTTGGTATTGCCGTAATTGTACTGACCCGCAGAATAAGGAGGTTATGTCATTTTTAGCGCACAGTCCATATTATCTAAACCCAAAGATTCGCAGAATTGTGTGTGTGGGCGGGGGGGTGTTCAATTTCCCACCCACAATTTTTTTTTTTAATACAAGTCATGATAAACTAAATGGTGCCATTGAAAAAATACAACTTGTCCAGCAAAAAAAAGTCCTGATATCGGCTATGCGAATGGAAAATTTAGAAAGTTATGGATCCTGGAATATGGAGAGGAAAAAGCAAAAACAAAAAGTGGTTAAAAGTGAACTACCCATTCCTGTCCACTTATCAAAGTATCTCCCAGGCTCATGTATGGCTTCAGATGAGTTCTCATCGCCATCTAAGCAGCACGACCCCAGCACTCTAACATTGATCACCTATCCACCGGAATGATGGTAACTGTTAGTAGGGGTATCCTAAAATCTATAGTATCTTTGCTACAACCATTTTTTCTTGTAATAGTCCTATTATGTGTTATATACATTTTTTATTGTGATTAAGATTCTGTCCTTGGTCGTGGTCACTCAGTTCTATTGGAAATTTGGAGAGATGCCAATCAGCAAACACATCCGCTACTCGGATAAATCAGTCCTTTTTGGTGATGCATCGATAGACTTTGCTTTCTTTGTGTTTTTTTTTATGTGTTGATTTTATGATTTTATGATCTCTGTAATAAGTGACGTCATCAGCATCTCTACACATCATGATGAAAATAATTTTTTTTTATTGCTTCCTGCATATAAGTGTCTTCTGAAATGTCAGTATCGCTGCAATGACCGCATCCCTCGGGCCCTGGCTTTCGGACTGACTCTACTTTAGTTTGCAGTATTAATATCACAAAGCCAAGGATGCGGGTCCTTTTTTAACATCCCTGAAAATATCACTCCATAGCCTTGCTTCTCCAAGTGATAGCAATAACTTCCTCGTGGGACTCATTATAACCCGTAATGAAACTTTAAGCTCGTAAAGTGCACTGCATTATATTGAAACCCATTATGTTTCCACTTGTGGTGTTAAAAGTTTTCAGATGAAAATGTGTAAAGCGTTTTTTTTGTCCAATTCTCCATAATGCATGCTGGAGTTTTTCACAGCCCGGTTGTCTTGTCACTGCCTTTTCTTTGTTTCTCATGTCTTTTTTTTTTATTGCTAATTAATTTATGTGTGTCTTTTTACTGTAGATCGGATCCCTACACCATGGACTTGGCTGTGTATGTATTCGTTTTGTTAACACTTCTTAGCTAAACTCTAGTAGAACCCGTCTGTCTTGAATTTGTTCTTAACTGTTCGAAATGTGTCTAATGTAAAAGTATGCTCGTGTACGTGAATGGAGTTTTTCCACATACATGTCCTTAGGACATCTGGTAAGATATTGATTGGTGGGTTCTAGTTGCTGAGACCCCAGCCAATCCAGAGAAGAAGTTAGTCCTGGTGCCAACAGTGAACTGTATATGCGCATTCATGGTCGCTCTCCATTAAAAAAAAATTGGACCATCGTCTTCTCAGGATCTGTCAAGGTTTCTGAAGCCAAATTCCCACCAATCAGTGTTGCCCATTCACGTTTTTTTCCTACGGGTGAGCAACTTCCATTGATCTATATGTACACAGCTGGTTTGTGGTTCATCCGTGCACAGTGCTGCATAGATTGAGCTCTATGTAGAAGACTCATCCATAGAGTAAGCTGTATGGTATCAGTTTTAGTATGTCCACATGGAATGTGAATTGCAGTGTAAAAATCTGCAAGCAAGAGAAAAGCTGGCCATACACATTATTCTTTTGTCGGCCAAACCATCTGAGAACGGCATGGTCGGCCGACACCCTAATGTGTGTGGGGAGCTTCTGGCTGAAGATATTGAGGGAGACCAGGATTGTGCAAAATTACATATTTTTGTCTGATTCCTTTTGTTCTCCAGGAAAATAAGCCACCGCCGCAGTGGCTTTCTCCGCTCTCCCCATAGCATACACAGACACATTCGGCCAAGCCGAACGTGTATGCGTATGGGTAGCCGGGAGGGACATGGGAGAGACAGCTATTGAATGTGTATGGCCAACTTTACATGCAGATTATGCAGCAGATTATTTCTTGTACTGATACTAAGAGTACAAACACATGGTCAGCTTTACTGATGCCGTTTTGGGAGCCAAAACGAGGAGTGAATTCAAAAAAGAGGAGAAGTCGTATCTGTCCTTTATAATTTTTCCCCTTTCATGATCCACTCCTGATTTTGGCTTCCAAAACTGGACCAGGAAACCTGACTCTGTGGACGTACCCTTATGTGCGACGGCGAATCCACAGGACAACCGCCCTGTGTGGACATACCCGTAGTGTTCAGTATGAATATGACGTTAGAAAACTTTTACTGGTTATTCTGCAACATGTCTTTTAATATATATAGAGATGTATTACGGAAAAGATGCAGAAGACGCCTTTGGAGAAAAGTTCATATAGCATGCTTAGAAAACGGCATAAGCCTGAAATCAGACATAAAACATGTCAGACATTTTCAGTCTGAAGTACGGCACACCATGATCATGATCATGATCCGTTTTACTTGTGACATTATTAACCTACGTTACATTCCTTATATATCACTCAGGCACACTGATGCTTGGTGGTGGCCTTCATTAGACCACATCTCCGTTAAAACCCTGATTGCATGCCTCAGATTAGATCAGGAGTCCCAAAGGATTAATGACATTATTACAATTGTATTCACCTGTGTGAGTACATACTATAATTGGCCAACACTGTAAGAGCAGTGCTTTATTTTATCTTCTTTTAGTAAGTAGAAGATACTTGTGTGGTACTTGTGTATTCCAGCCAGTGCTGACTGCTTCTAGATGTCCATTGTCTGGCTCCTATCACAGCAGCATAAAAATGAATAGAATATTGCTAGGATATGCCATCAGTGTCCGATCATTGACCGCTGGTCCTCTGCTGATCACAATAGCAAAGATGTCTCCAGAAAAAACAGAATCAACACATGACAAAACGGCACTTTACTTTTCTAGCGGTTGGACATTGATGGCATATGTTTTTGTTGAGACAACCCATGTAATTTAGCAAAGTTTATGATTATTGGATGTTTTTTATGTTTGTTTTCTGTAAGTATAATATGTCGGCAGTGGCTATATATCTGCTTTACGTCTGTCAAACATCACCGGATATTTTTCTATGCTCCATTAATTAATGTGCATGTTTACATGTCTTTATGTAGGTTCAGTAATAAGTCTCAATGGGTAGACGTAGAAATACCTGACATTGGTGAGATGTAGTCCTGAATCTGAAAAGGACAATTGTCCTGTATACTGTAGCTTGTGCTCAAGTTTTCTAACATGCAAATTTTGGCGCAAGTGCCATTTTGCACCAACACTTGTGACTTGCTGTTGTTTTCTACCACCCTTGCCACTTTTACAAAAAGTGGGCAGGAGGGGGCAGTCTGTGGATAGGTTACCCACAATTACCAATATGTGTGCCAGGCGCACATTACATCTGAAATGTACACCAGCTCCTTTGCTGGCACATGTTTCATTTTGTGGTGCATGGAAATCCTGAAGAAGCTCCAGGATTATTACCTCTTAATAATTCTGGCACGTTGTATGCCAGCGAGGTTTGTTATTAAGACTGGCGTAATACTTTCCCCCAAAGTGCCTTTGGTGGGGTATATTCTCACGGCTGAATACATATCAGAAGGAAAGTCTGCGCTGGTTGACGTATGATCATGGATGCTGATGGTTTCTCTAAGGTGGCCCATTCCAGATATATCAATTAGTGAATTAAGTTTTTGATTGAAGGCTATGGACAGATTTTTTATTGCATTTTACTCATTTTAGGCTAAAAATCTTTTTTTTTTTTTTATTGGTTTTTATTAAAAATGTTCAACCATTTCTGAGATACAGGGGGTAAAAAACAGTCTGTTGGTAAGCTGTCACTTTCTGTTTTCTTTGAATCCTGTCATCTTAATCATCTTAAGGCTAATGTGTAGTTACCTCTGATCTCCTGACCTCATAATCATGAACACTCATTATACGTAGCTCAATTCTTATTAAACTGATAATAAGACTTAAATAAGTGTTTATGAGGTCAGGAGATCAGAGCTACACATGAGCTGTCAGGTGACTGAATTCAAAGAAAACAGAAAATGACAGCTTGCAAAAACAGACAGATTTTTAATCCCTGTACTCAGAAACGGCTGAACTTTTTTTTTAATAAAGAGCAATTGAAATTTTTTTTTTTACCCAAAATGAGTAACATGCAATCATAACAAATGCCCCTGAATGTGTACATAGCCCTTAAGTTAGGTGCCAGTTTTTCATTGTTCTGACACCCCTGAAAGATAGCAGGCTAATGTTCTGGTGCTGGCTGTCAGTGGTCTTCTTAAAACTATTTTTTTTTTCTACCCCCATCTAACCTATCATGCACTTTTGGATCAATCATACACTTATACCTGTTGCACACGCACATTAGCCTTAGATTCTGACAACCTCATGTGAAATGTTTGCTTGTCTGCCTACAGGTCCTTTCCTTACCACACCGGAGGCTGGTCTGCTATTGCCGTCTTTTTGAAGTCCCTGATCCAAACAAACCCCAAAAACTTGGTTTACATCAGAGAGAAATCTTCCTGTTCAATGACCTGCTAGTGGTATGTACCGGGATAAGCGAAGCCTATCTATCACAGGAAATGACAATTTTATCATTTAGTCAGGATATTTTATTATTAATACAGATTGCCTGTAGGGACCAGGAGGAGATAGGCTTGCTTCTCTTTAGGACTGATGGAAGTGGTGGGGTGTTCACACAACATATTATTTGTACAGCTTGAAGCGTTCCAAAACATCTTTTCCCCAAAATAGATTTGGAGATCAAAGAGATGAGTCTTCTCCTTAATCTATACACTTATGAAAGGCTTGTGCTGCCGGCATTATAAATGCAGCTTTGTAAAACTATAGATAAATAGGAGAAGCAGGAAGCTCTGTGTAAATTGATGTTTGGGTTTCATACAAATCATATACTTGTGTTTAATAGAACACCTGAGTCATTAGACATCACTGAAAAGGGCACAAATTCAGCCTTAAGTCCTTTCATGGAAATGCTGGAAGTTAACAAAGTAATAATCAGAAAATATCAATTTTCTCTGATTTTATAGTAAGATATTTGGTATTAATCAGTCATCAGTAGGGATCTGAAATCTAGAACCCCCACAAGATGAGTCGTCTATGGCACTTGCTGGAGTGGCATGGCCCCTTAGATGTTCTTCCAGGCACCGCGGCTCATCTGTACATTCAAATAAATACGGCTGAGCTGTAATATCAGGCACGGCCATACTGTATGGATGGATGCACCGGACAACAAAGAAGAGACAGGAATCTTCAACAAGTGTGTTGTTAGCTGATCAATGGATACCTGAGGTTGGATCTCCAAAGATCAAACATTGATTGCCTATACTGTAGGTTTTCCGAGATTCTAATATTGATGACCTATCCTCAAGATAGGTCATCATTATCAGATTGGTGGAGGTTTGACACCCGCGAACCTACGATCAAATGTTTGAAGAGGCTGCAGCGCTTCTCACAGCTTACCAAACACAGAGCTGTACGGTGGCTGTGCTTGGAGTTGCAGCCCAACCCCATTCACTTGAATGGGACTGAGCAGCTCCTAGGCCATGGGACCGATGTATGTGACGTCATTGTCGTAGGATGGGGCCGCAGAGCTCCAGTTAGCTTTTCAAACAGCTGATCGGCGGGGTGCTGGAAGTCAAACTCCTACTACTCAGATACTGATGACCAATCCTGAGGATTGGTCATCAGTTTATAATACTTTAATATTTCAGCTTGACCATTTAAACCAAGAAAATCTGGCAGTCTTTTCTAACATTACATTTTTCCAATAGTGTTTAGAAACTGAGTCAATTTTTTGTTACATAAGGTCCGATAATGTTCCTTCAGACACTGAATGTTCAATTATTATCTACATTCCAGGTAACAAAAATCTTCCAGAAGAAGAAAAACTCTGTAACCTACAGCTTCCGGCAGTCATTCTCCCTCTATGGAATGCAAGTTATGCTGTTTGAAAATCAGTGTAAGTTTTCTATTAACTCTTGTGGGCTGTAAATGTCCCATACTGGATTTTAGAGCAATATCAGTGTCATTCTTGTGATCGAGCCGCAACTGGGCGTAAGTCCCTTTACTTGTTACAGCGTTAGTACTGTGTCTGGAAAGAAATGGACCCTTTTTATACTTGCATAGAACCCATGTAATCTGTGTATTATTCTATTATGAAACATAATTGTCTGTGTTAGAGATGAGCTACCACACCTGCTCCAAAACAGAGCTTCTGCCCTTGCTCAGCTAATTGAAGCGGCGTTGCAGGCAGGAAATTGTACAGGCCAGGCTAAATGTCCGGCCCTGTCATTTTAGCCGAGGGCGGGCATTTCTTCACCTGCGGGGACTCCCCTACCACCACAGGTGAAGAAGTCCTGTTGATAAGAAGAATCGAATCGTTACAATTTGTTTATCTGTAGTCTATTTTATACTGGGCTAAGGGCTCTTTCACACTTGCGTTCTTGTCTTCCGGCATAGAGTTCCGTCGTCGGGGCTCTATGCCGGAAGAATCCTGATCAGTTTTATCCTAATGCATTCTGAATGGAGAGAAATCCGTTCAGGATGCATCAGGATGTCTTCAGTTCCGGAACGGAACGTTTTTTGGCCGGAGAAAATACCGCAGCATGCTGCGCTTTTTGCTCCGGCCAAAAATCCGGAACACTTGCCGCAAGGCCGGATCCGGAATTAATGCCCATTGAAAGGCATTGATCCGGATCCGGCCTTAAGCTAAACGTCGTTTCGGCGCATTGCCGGACCCGACATTTAGCTTTTTCTGAATGGTTACCATGGCTGCCGGGACGCTAAGGTCCTGGCAGCCATGGTAAAGTGTAGCGGGGAGCGGGGGAGCAGTATACTTACCGTCCGTGCGGCTCCCCGGGCGCTCCAGAGTGACGTCAGGGCGCCCCAAGCGCATGGATCATGTGATCGCATGGATCACGTCATCCATGCGCATGGGGCGCTCTGACGTCATTCTGGAGCGCCCGGGGAGCCGCACGGACGGTAAGTATACCGCTCCCCCGCTCCCCACTACTACTATGGCAACCAGGACTTTAATAGCGTCCTGGGTGCCATAGTAACACTGAACGCATTTGGAAGACGGTTCCGTCTTCAAATGCTTTCAGTACACTTGCGTTTTTCCGGATCCGGCGTGTAATTCCGGCAAGTGGAGTACACGCCGTATCCGGACAACGCAAGTGTGAAAGAGGCCTAAGCCATTCAACCTGCAAAATGCTTGAGGGTTTTTCCCAAAATGTACTTTTAAAAGATCTTAGTACCCTATATGCTAATCCATGGGCTCTGGCTAAACACTATTTACTACTGCCTACTATACATCTATATACTGTTAATTAACCTCACAGCATCTATAATGCAGCCATGTTAAAATATGGTGGATTCCGTCATTGTAAGTTGGAGCACCAGACTACATCAGAATTCTATACTCTACCTAGACTTTCCTTCACCTAGAACAGTGATGGCAATCCTTCTACAGACCGAGTGCCCAAACTGCAACCCAAAACCCACTTATTTATGGCAAAGTGCCAACACAGCCATTTTAATCTGATTACCAATATAGTATATCTTCAATGTACTTTTATCATTTATCTATAATAACCTGCCTACATTCAATGCGCTGCCTGTGCTGTTCATAGTGCTGCCTGTGCTGTTCATAGTGCGTCCCGCGCTGCCTGTGCTGTTCATAGTGCGCGCTGCGCTGCCTGTGCTGTTCATAGTGCGCCCTGTGCTGCCTGTGCTGTTCATAATGCGCCCCGCGCTGCCTGTGCTGTTTATAGTGCGCCCGACGCTGCCTGTGCTGTTCATAGTGTGCCCTGCGCTGCCTGTGCTGTTCATAGTGCACCCGGCGCTGCCTGTGCTGTTCATAGTGCGCCCGGCGCTGCCTGTGCTGTTCATAGTGCGCCCGGCGCTGAATGTGCTGTTCATAGTGCTCCCCGCGCTGCCTGTGCTGTTCATAGTGCGCCCCGCACTGCCTACGCTGTTCATAGTGCGCCCTGCGCTGTCTGTGCTGTTCATAGTGCGTCCTGCGCTGCCTGTGCTGTTCATAGTGTGCCCTGTGCTGTTCATAGTGCGCCCGGCGCTGCCTGTGCTGTTCATAGTGCCCCCCGCGCTGTCTGTTCTGTTCATAGTGCGCCCTGCGCTGTCTGTGCTGTTCATAGTGCGTCCTGCACTGCCTGTGCTGTTCATAGTGTGCCCTGTGCTGCCTGTGCTGTTCATAGTGCGCCCCGCGCTGTCTGTGCTGTTCATAGTGCGCCCTGTGCTGTTCATAGTGCGCCCCGCGCTGCCTGTGCTGTTCATAGTGCGCCCCGCGCTGCCTGTGCTGTTCATAGTGCGCCCCGCGCTGCCTGTGCTGTTCATAGTGCGCGCTGCGCTGCCTGTGCTGTTCATAGTGCCCCCTGTGCTGTTCATAATGCGCCCCGCGCTGCCTGTGCTGTTTATAGTGCGCCCCGCGCTGCCTGTGCTGTTCATAGTGCGCCCTGCGCTGCCTGTGCTGTTCATAGCATGCCCTGCGCTAATGAATGGCAGAAAAAGAGTAAAGCATATTGGTACACCTTAGACTTTTTCCAGGGTGCGTGTGCCCACAGAGAGGGCTCTGAGCGCCGCCTTTGGCATTTGTGCCATAGGTTCGCCACCATTGACCTAGGCTGTGTTTGCGGCCTTAGCCTTCTGCCCACTATGGCTTGTTGGTGGCCTCTAGTATGCAGAGGATAGGCCCTGCCAGGTCCCTATTTTCCATTCCTTGAAGGGGTTTTCCAGACTTTTCTTATTGATGACCTATCCTCAGGATAGGTCATCAATATCAGATCGGCGGAGGTCTGACACCCGGCACCCCCTGCCGGTCAGCTGTATGAAGAGAAGGCATGCGCCATGTCTCTCCTCCTGCTCGCTGCTGCTATGTCTATGGCAAGCAGGAAGAGAGACAGGAAATGGCACGCGAACATGGTGCGTGCCTTCTCTTCATACAGCTGATCAGCAGGGTGTCGGACCCCCGCCAATCAAATATTGATGACCTATTCTGAGGATAGGTCATCAATATGAAAAGTCTGAAAAACCCCATTAAAAACAAACTGAATAGCATCAGACTTAACATTAAACAGGATAAAATGTTCTGTAAAGATGTCCTGCAGCAATAAATTTCTGCAAATATTGGTATTTATGCCATTTCTCACCAATGACCGTATAAACCATGTTTTCCAAGAACAACAACAAATATCATGCAAGGTTATCTATTTAGTGTAATGCAGTGTAAGGCCATGGATGAGGGGAACAAGGGTCCAGGCAAAACTCAGATTTTCATTATTTTTTTTCCTGGAATGAAGGTACAAGTGTAGTTTGTGCTGATTTTCCACATGGACTTTCATGCATTCTTTTTGCTGCGCTTCCGCACCAAATGCACGCGAAAATTCTCCTTTTTGATGCAAATTTGCCCCAGATCTCACCCTTTGCATTGCAAAAGTTGAAATCTGCACTGAAAATCCACACAAATGATTGACATGCTGCAGATTTCAAAATCTGCACTGCATGTAAACTTCCATGCGCAAAATTTCTGCACCGTGTACATGAGATTTTGGAAATCGCCTGGTTGGTACAGTATTATTCAGCAAATTCTACATGCAGTGCAGATTTATCATTCTGCATGAAAATCTACATGCAGTACCGCAAAATACGGATGATGTCTGTGTGACATCCATATTGCATCCGTTTTTTTTGCGGATCCATTGTTACAGTGCCTATCCTTGTATGCAAAACGGGCAAGAATAGGACATGTTCTATCTTTTTTGCGGAATGGCCATGCGGACATATGGAAACGGAATCCACATGGAGTCATTTCCATTTTTGTGCGGACCCATTGAAGTGAATAATTCTGCATACAGGCCGCCAAAAAAACGGAATGGACATGGTAAAGAAAATACGTTTGTGTGCATGAGCACTAACTCCCTCAAACCAGGGATCCGCAAAACACATATCCCAGCTGGACAAGAATAGGACATGTTCTGTGTTTTTTGTGGTCCGACGGAACGAACAAACGGATGTGTCAGCACCTGATCCGCCCCGAAAATACAGTCGTGTGCATGAGCCCTTACACTGCGGATTGTCTGCATGAAAATCTGCACAGAAAAAACCTGTGTAAGGCCCCTTTTTTTTCACGCAACGCAGGCCCCATAGAAGTGAATGGGGCTGCGTGAAAATCGCAAGCATCCGCAAGCAAGTGCGGATGCGGTGATATTTTCACGCACGGTTGCTAGGAGACGATCGGGATGGAGACCCGATCATTATTATTTTCCCTTATAACATGGTTATAAGGGAAAATAATAGCATTCTTAATACAGAATGCATAGTAAAATAGGGCAGCCCGGCTTCTCTTCTGTCTTCATCTTTGCTGTGCACAGGAAAAGGACCTGTAGTGACGTCACTATGCTTATCACATGGTCCATCATATGATCCATCACTGTGGTAAAGGATCATGTGATGAGCGCAGTGACGTCATCAAAGGTCCTATTCCTCAAAGAAGAAGACAGAAGAGAAGCCGGGCTGCGCGAACAAGTGGATTAAGGTGAGTTAAATTTTTATTTATTTTTTTAACCCCTCCAGCCCCATTGTACTATGCATTCTGTATTAAGAATGCTATTATTTTCCCTTATAACCATGTTATAAGGAAAAATAATACAATCTACACAGCACCTTACCCAAACCCGAACTTCTGTGAAGAAGTTCGGGTTTGGGTACCAAACATGCCGATTTTTGTCACGCGCGTGCAAAACGCATTACAATGTTTTGCACTTGCGATGAAAAATTGTGCATGTTCCCACAAAGCACCCGCACCTTTTCCTGCAACGCCCGTGTGAAACCAGCCTAATTCTCACCTGGTGCAGCGACCCCTAGATATTAAACTCTCTCTACTTCTCTGTATTTGCAAGCAGTTATAATGTTGTTGTTTTTTTATTTTTTTTATTTCAGAGCTGAATTATATGCTGTATATTTTGGTAGGCAGCACCATCGTGTGCCTGCCCTCAGGTTATAGGGATGCAGCTGCTAGGCAACCATGAGGTCTTTTTCGGATCTGGCTTCTAATGCACAGACGAAAGAAAATGAGATAAATTCTCGAGAAGACCAGTGTGAAAGCTGCAAATTGTCCAGTAAATGTCAATTTACACAAGTCTTAAACCGCATTATTCACAAAAGCTTCGTCAGGTCACTGCAGTGCCGAGTATTAGTGGAGTCTATTAGGCTGCAAATGCTAAAGAGTCCTGGCAGGCGACTCGGTACTAGGTGACGTTATTGTTTGTAACAGCAGCCTTCCATACTAAGCCTCGCTTTTATTACGTGATTGCGATTAACCATCACCAGCCGCAAGATTCATTTAGATTCCCATATATATTCTTGTCTATGCTCATAATCCACAAGTAACGGGACGGCTATTATATATATTACCCGTGACCTTGCGCTGAAACAGAGATAACTCAGGTTTATTTAGCACAATACAGAGCGCCCGCTATTTCACGCAGAGCATTATATCTCACTGACAGTTTACTCAGGAGAATATTACATATTTCTCTCCTCTACGACAGATCTCTCTTTTGGGATTATGAAGTTATAGATGACACCAATAAGCCATCATTATAGGACATTTGCTACCCCCTGGGCATATCTGACAGATTTACAGCCATCAGATAGTATATGATCATCAGCCAGGAATTAATATCGTGCTATAAAGTAACACTAACGTGTGCAGAAATGGCGTTTTTTTATGATCGAAGGAAGACTGTTACCTTGTATTCCTAAAAATAAAAGCAGGTGGTGATGGCCCTCCATGAATTACAGCGGGCAGGCTCATTACTTCTGTCTTTAGAACTCAGGAACTGTCATCTGTAATTCGCAGATAAAACGGGGAGTGTATAGAACATGGAGCCCCCTTTCCTTGTTACCATTCATTCTCTATGGGATTGCTGGAAATAGCCAAGCCACTATTGACAACAGCTAGCTGCTCTGTCCATTTCAGGGTATGGGGCCACTGTTCTCATGATGGGGATCCCACCCAGTAGTCGGATTTCCTCGCCAATCTAATAGTTATCCCCTATCCTATGGATACTTGTTATAACAGAAAGACTCCTTTAAAGCAAATATTTTTGCCATAAATCAATAGCTGTGAAATTTTTTAAATCTTATCATGTGAAAGTCCTCATGGACCTGGATTGTCCTCATTTTCCAACAGCCTGATGTTCCAGAACCTCCTCAGTCACCAAAAAAGCCATCTAGTGTAAAATAGTGATTAGAAAATGGGGAGGAGGGGAGAGGAAGCTGCAATGGAAATGTCTTCTCCTCAATGTCTTTTCCTGAGATTTCATGCTGTGATAGAGAAGGGCGAACCACCGGACATCTGTCTGACTCCTACACTACACCATGAAGGGCACAACCACGTAACAGACCTGGTCTTCTATGTATGTAGAGACACTGGTAATCATAAAACACCATGTTTAAGCTGAAAGGGGTTGTCTCACTTCAGCAAATAGCATTTATCATGTAGCTAAAGTTAATACAACGTACTTACTAATGTATTGTGATTGTCCTTATTGGCTTGATTCGTTTTTCCATCACATTATACACTGCGCATTTCCATGATTACGACCACCCTGCAATCCAGCAGGGGTGGCCGTGCTTGCTCACTATAGGAAAAAGCACTAGCCTCTGTGCGCTCCCACGGTCCTGGCCACCAGAGAGGCTGGCACTCTTTCCTATAGTGTGCAAGCACGACCACCACTGATGGATTACAGGGTGGTTGTAACCATGGAAACGAGCAGTGTATAATGTGATGGGAAAATGTATCCAGCCAGCAAAGGAGACAGTATGGACAATCACAATACATTAGCCCTGTAATAACTTTCTCTACATGATAAATACCACTTGCTGAAGTGAGACAAGCCCTTTAAGTTTTAAGAAGTTTTCTCCTTTGATGTTTCTTCCACTTTGCAGATTTTACATTACAGACAAGATGCCAAGCTTCGCTGCATGCTGTATTTTTGGATTCATTCACTGACTTTTACCTTTTGTTCATTTTAGACTACCCAAATGGCATCCGACTCACATCAGCAATTCCAGGAGCAGACATTAAAGTGCTCATAAACTTCAATGCACCAAATCCTCAAGATAGGAAGAAGTTCACAGATGACTTGAGAGAATCCATTGCAGAAGTTCAAGAAATGGAAAAATACAGAATAGAGTGTAAGTACAAAGGTATATACCATACGGATTTATTTGTGAATAGTTCATCTTCCTGAAATAAGGGTCCTTGGATGACAACTGGAAGACACGGCTCAGTCCAGCTTATGGCTAAGCTTTGAAAATATTTTCCGTCCCAGAAAAGGAAATTTTTGATATAGCGCTATGCTCATTCCATATTGGTTAATTTACAGTGTGAATGACGTACCGTATAGTGAAATGAATCAGCATGAGAAGTGTCAGAATAATTTTAATTACCACTGGGGATATAAATACATTGCCAAATACTGGGAAGTCATCAACTGGTTGTGAAAGTCATGTCATTTAACTATTAAAGCTATGATGTAATAATAAAACTAAACAAATCATGAATGTCTAACCAGTGGTTGAATAAAAAGCACTAGATATTAAATTAAAGGGGTTTTCCAGGAGTTGGATATTGAAGACCTATCCAAAGGATAGGTCATCAATATCAGATCGGCGGAGGTCCTACCTTCAGCACCCCAGAGGAAGAGGCCACGGCACTCATCGGAACTCCACTGTCTCTTCAAACAGCTGATTGGCTGAGGGGTGCTGTGCCTCAACCAATCTGATACTCCTAACCTATCCTGAGGATAGGCCATCAGTATCAATATCCTGGAAAGCCCCTTTAAGGGGAAGCTTTTACTAGGACAGTGCTCTTTAAATTTGGTGATTTAGTGATGCAAAATGTTGCTGATTACAACCCCCTGAACTGCTGGACCAGGTCCACTCTCTTGACTACTGCTAAGCAGCATATCACATCTACCTGTCTATCTAGCTGTATAGCCTAAAAGCATGAAGGGCCGGAGGTCAAAAGTGGTGAAGATCCTATATCAGTGATGGGCAAACCTTTTAATCCGGCCCGCAGAGCTGTCTGGCGGCAGCAGGAATGGAGTTGAGCGCTTCCATTGTGGAAGCGCTCATCTCCATATTTATCTGTATCACCGTCCTCAGGACAGTGATACAGATGAATGGTGCGGAGGAGCAGGGGAGAGGCATCTCCCTTGCCCGTTCCTCTGTTAGACTACAGGCACTAGGCCTGTAGTCTATCAGAGGCGGGTGCAGGCGGCGCGTTGACGTCATCGCGCTGCCTTAGCCGTACAGAGCGGGACACAGGCCGGAAGAGGCCTGCATCACATCACTGACAGCAGCATAAGGTAAGTATATGTGTTTATTGTTTTTATTATTTATAGTATACTGTGGCAAAAAGGGGGATGGGGGCCCTATATACTGGCACAATATAGATTGGTACTATAGAGAAGAGGGGAAGCACTATGGGGGCCCTATATACTGGCACAATATAGATTGGTACTATGGAGAAGAGGGGAAGCACTATGGGGACTACTATGGAGAAGAGGGGAAGCACTATGGGGGCCCTATATACTGCCAAAATATGGGGCGGCACTATGGAGAAGAGGGGAAGCACTATGGGGGCCCTATATACTGGCACAATATAGGGGGGCACTATGGAGAAGAGGGGAAGCACTATGGGGGCCCTATATACTGGCACAATATGGGGGGGGCACTATGGAGAAGAGGGGAAGCACTATGGGGGCCCTATATACTGGCACAACATGGGGCGGCACTATGGAGAAGAGGGGAAGCACTATGGGGGCCCTATATACTGGCACAATATGGGGGGGGCACTATGGAGAAGAGGGGAAGCACTATGGGGGCCCTATATACTGGCACAGTATCTATTCTGCGAATTGTAACAACAAAGCTAACTCCAGACTTTGATGCATTAGCAAAAAAGAGAGACCAACAACACTGTTCCCACTAAAATTGAAGGTGAGTTATAGATACTGTGTTATGAAAGAAACACATTGCATAAAAGTTTTGTACAATAACTCTTTTTATGCTTTTCTACCTTGAATTAAACGAAACCTTTAATGTTACGAAATTTAAATTTAATTTATATTAATTCACACAAACGCCCCATCCATCTACTCTTGGTCCGGTCCCCGGGCCCAATATATGAGCCCATTGTGGACCACGAGTCAAAAAGTTTGCCCACCTCTGTCCTATATGTTAGCAAATATGTAGTATCCATGTATGTATAGAGCTGCAGAGGTCACAGTTGAACTTAGGCCCTGGTGCCTGGAGGCTACTTTCACACTAGCGTTTTTCTGGATCCGGCAGGGTTGAGCAAAAACGCTTCCGTTACTGATAATACAACCATCTGCATCCGTTATGAACGGATCGGTTGTATTATATTTAACATACCCAAGACGGATCCGTCATGAACTCCATTGAAAGTCAAGGGGAGACTGATCCGTTTTCGATTGTGTCAGAGAAAACGGATCCGTCCCCATTGACTTCCATGTGGGTCATGACTGATCCATCTTGCTCCGCATCCCAGGACGGAAAGCAAATCACAGCATGCTGCGGTTTGCTCTCTGTTATGAGAACGGAATGGAATGCATTTTGGAGCAATCCGTTCTGTTCAGTTACGTTTTGTCCCCATTGACAATGAATAAGGACAAAACGGAAGCATTTTTTTCCGGCATTGAGACCCTATGACGGATCTTAATATCAGAAAATATTAACGCTATTGTGAAATAGCCTTAGGTGGAAATCAGGGAAATGACCATATGATGAATGCTACGTTGGATTACAACCTCCAGGTAGACATTAGAAGGCTATTCATGCCTTAATCGCGGTGTGTCCTAGCGATGGGTTTCTGTCAATGATATCACGGATTACAATGCTTTTGGTTCTTCTATATTGGATTTTCCGATTTCCGAGTTGATAATGCAGCTCATTTTTCCTATATACTTCTTGTGTTCGCTTTAGCGGAGCTAGAGAAGCAGAAGGGAGTGGTGCGTCCTAGTATGTCTCAATGCTCCAGTTTGAAGAAAGAGTCCGGTAACGGCACATTGAACAGGACATGCCTAGATGACAGCTATGCCACTGGCGAAGGACTAAAGCGCAGCGCTCTCAGCAGCTCCCTCCGAGATCTGTCAGAAGCAGGTAAGAATGGTTTGAGTACACCTGGTTATGAGCTTAATATACACAAATATGTATATTCAATATAAATATACCATCATTTGTGCTGTATCCAGCCGTAACCCTTATATGAATATTTATTTGGTTTATTTGCTGTTTTCCTTTTTTTTTTTTGTGCCTACTTGTTTTGAAAATAAACTATTATAGATTACTATGTATACTTGAAGTGAAGACAGTGGAAAGCGTAAGTGGACTTGTAGATTTAGAAGCAGACAGACCCAGGTTCATGTAATGATCGCTTCATGTGTATCCTGTGCTTCCGTGTACCCGTGCATTACATTAGATGAATGAAATGGAGTGAAGCCCGTCTAAATTTACTTTTGCCTTACAATGCTGTACTAGATATTTGTCTGTTTCTCCCATGTTTCTTTAGCATTACCGTTTCAAAGTCTCTTTAATTCAGCTGACTGACATTGAGCTACTTATCCTCATGGTCTGTTAACGCGAAACTGAAGAAAACCGGACCACTATCTTTTATCAGCATTATTATTCTGTTCATAAATTCACCTTAATGACCTGCTGGGTTAGTCCCATCGCCAGGATAGCAATGTAATATGCAACGTCTTTATGGTAGATATCAAGTCATGCAGGAATCGAAAGAAATAACCTTGCACACAGAGCTATAACTGTGAAAAGCCCCAAATTACTATTTGTAGTATTGATGTAATTTGCAACGCAATAGCCCCGAATAGACCTGTTTAAAATAATTCTAGATCATATTACTTGGATGATGAGCCTTGCAGCGTGCCTTGACATTGTGAGATGGAAAGTACCTTGTACCCAATACTAAAGCAATTTAGCCTCTTTGAGGTGGCCGCTGATATATACAACTCTAAAGTTCAGGATATCTGAGGAGATATTACTAGGACAGCCAGGGAATCCCCATCTACCATTCAAGCCGTGACTTTACAACCACAACAATTTTACAGTATATCATTCAATCTTTCTTTCTATCATTACGTGTACCCATCCAATATTACCAACCTCAACATACTCAACAGTCAATACTCAACATTCTTCTTTGTCCCCATTCAACCATACGCTGTTTCATGATGGCTGCTCCCTCCAATGACTCATAGGACTAGATCATTCCACCCTATCCTCCATGTATAATCACATTTATTCCAAGTCACAGATGACTTGGCTCACACAGATTTATACAAGTTTGACCCATCCAGTTACTGTAATCCAGAGGGAATGTTTATAACCCTTAAAGCAAAAGAATATTTTCAGAAAGTAATGCAAAAGAAGTCTAGGTATATGAAGCCTTATTGCAGTATAAAATGTAATTACATTCCCCAAGTTCCTATGCTATGTTATTGTAAAACTCCTTTCCACCAAAATTAATTTGGTTGAAAGACAAAATCCATGTTACAGTTTTTATAGTGGTTTTCCAAGACCCAGCAGGATCCATCAACACTCCTTAATTAATCCTAACTTGCCTGCAGAAGTAATTTTCCAATCTTCTTACTGCCTCGAAGATGTGTTAAATGGCCGCTCTGGAACCTCTACATCCACCAATGTCAAATCCTTCAGTCTGAATAGCAGGTTTCTAGTCTGGTCTATGGAAGGACACATCACTTCCACAGCCCAGGACAGGAAAGGTGCTGTGGATTGGGCCAGAACTATTCATCATCATTGCGCATGTGCCAGGGAGGCAAATGGTTCATGCTTCATTCACAGCACCTGCCCCAATCCTTCGCTGATGCGGACGTGACATGCCTGCCCAAAGACCAGCCCGGAAGCCTGGTATTTTGACCAATGGACATGCTGTCAGCAGATGTAGGATGTCCAAATAGAGGTGTGTTTTAGAACTGCCGATCAACGCAACTTCGGGACAGTAAGTATATTGGAAACCTTCTTCTGCAGGTGGGTTGATGTTTCCAGGAAAATCCCTTTTAATTTTTTTAATTCTACCATCACACAATATCCTCCTCCATACCTGATTGTTAATTTTTATTGTATGATCCCATAAACATGATTATAACAGCATTTATACCTGTTATACCTGTTAAA
This sequence comes from Bufo bufo, assembly GCF_905171765.1. NCBI lineage: Eukaryota > Metazoa > Chordata > Amphibia > Anura > Bufonidae > Bufo > Bufo bufo. The sequence goes on from NC_053397.1 coordinate 175,301,125, forward strand.
ACCCTGCCCCCCCCCCCCCCCCCCCCCCAAACCTACATTCCTATGAACACTTATCTAATACACATGTTATGCCCAGTATATCTCTGTTGGAAGCTACCTTGCAGAATATTTTTGTAAAGTTGTTAATGAGCAGTTTTCCAACATTGTATTATTTTTGGAATCTCCAATAAGGAGTATGAATTTTTACTTTCCCGTTATAAGCGTATTATAAACAATAAACAAAAATTCTGTATTCTTCTGATAGAATGTGATCCCCCCCATTCCCACAGCCTCCCTAATATTAGATTTGAATTGCTCCCTCTGGTAACTAAAGATTACAATAATGGCATATTATTAAATAAATTCTGCAATATCCCTCAAAACAGAAGGCAACTGTAATGTAGTTAAATGATGTATTTATTTTTCCTGGAGACCAATACTGTATGCTTTTAACAAAGTTAGGTTTAAAGGCTGCAGCATTTGTTGGTCTCTAATGGTAACTGCTCATGGCAGAAATGAGTATATATTAGCATATTTTCAGTCAGTTTATGGGATGTGTCATTGGAAATGAATGATACAGTATGTAATAGTACATTATACTAAATATATATTTATACAAGCGTCTGAAGTTTTTTGTTTTAGGCAGTGCATGCTTGTGATGTGGAAGGTCATAAAATAGTAGATTGGTTTTAGTTTCTTTTTAACTGTAACCGAAAATAACAGTATTTCCAATAGAACGTGTGTCTCTTGGTTATAGCGTGGAGCATGAATTAATATGTAACATAAGACTAACGAGGGATTGTGCATTGTGTCTTACAACCTAATATTCTGCATTCTCTTACAATGGTTGTTTTGTTTCTTGGTTATATAACATTAAAAAAGTGGAAGAAAGTGGAGGTCTCCATGTCCTCCTTTAGCTAGTCTTAGAAACACTTGGTACATGTTTCAGAAAGATTGCAGTCCTCCATAGTACTGTTACTTCTGTCCACTATGTGCTGGCTTTGAGTCTGAAGGCCTTACACCCCCAACCCCCGTCTTCTGCACTGATCACTTACTCTGATTTCACAGATAAAATTCATACACAAGAGTCTCTACACTGAGAAATCAGGTTACAGATGCTGCCAAAAGATGTCTATGGAGAGGAGACAGGGACGATGAGAGGAAGCAGAAGCAGAAGGCTAGTTGTTATGATATTTTTCAAACACAGAGAAAAGAGGAGATTTCGCTCCCTTATTTCTCGCTCATATGCAGAGTAGCAGCACTATGCAGGAGAGTCTACAGCAGAAATGAGTAGGGTTGCTGTGAACCTAGCACTGGGTGAGATAGAAAACTTGCTAAAAGCAGCAACATCTCTGTGTGTCTGTGTTTCTCTTTCTCTACAGATGCTCTTTCCTTCAAACCCCCCCCCCCCCCCCCATACTCTATAAACTTGGCAGTAGCTGTAACCTGATACCTCAGTAAATCTGAAAATCATGTCTCTTCTCTGAAGATGGATTTTGCCAGTGAATTGAGTGAGTGATCAGTGTAGAAGGTAGGGGTCTGATAAGTGTAGAATGAGGCATTTTTCTGTAATAGCATATATTTTTTTATCTTTGCTTACACTATTGATTTATGGAAATTTGTTTGTAATTGTAGATCTACTTTGACTAGTGTTGTCTTCTTAGCATCCATTATCTACGTATCTTGTCAGAGTATTAATTGGAAGTTTACGATATGGTGGTTTTGTTACTTATTAGTAGAAATGGCAAATGTGTACTTATGGATCTAGAGCCAGAGAAGTAGTTTCATGATTAGTAGGTAATTAATAACTACAAATCAGTACTGTAAGAAGTAAATCAAAGAGGTTATAATACTGGGTTATAGAGAATTTATCTAAACTAAGCTTAGAGTTATGCGAACAGATGGCAGCATGCGAATATCACAAATATTTACTGGGCCAATATATATATATATATTATTAGTTAGTCCCTATCACCTAGGTTATTAAATTTGTGGGAATAGGGATACCACCCCGATACTAGTACCCTTTATTTTTTAGTTATTGGTACCAAATGTATTTTACTGTACTTTTATAATATTGTGTGATATATGAACTATGTGTGATTGTATGTAATCCATTTATCAGATTTAGAAGGTCTTATTGTACAAGCAAATAAATATATTCCCTATACTTGTATGGTCCAAGTGTTGGGAGTGCTCACTCCTCTTTTCTATTTTTCAATATATATATATATATATATATATATATATATATATATATATAATTCATACTCTGTATCTTGAGATAGGACTGACCAGTATTGAGATAACATTTATAAAACCATAATTTAAAATGCTTTATCAGAGGTTGGAGGCACTTAAGCAGGGCCATAACTAAAGGAGATGCAGAAGTAGCAGTTTCACCCAAGCCCTGGTCTGAGAAGGTCCCTCTTTCACATAGGCAAATGCCAGTTCTATACATGGCACACTGGGCTATTAAAGCTTTTTCATTGGTGTTCAAGAGCTTCAGATTACTCCTTTTGTTAAGCAGATGATCTAATGGGCTCCACTAACTTGCCCCCATAACATATCAAGCATAAGAAGATGTAGAGTATCAAATCTTCGCTAGTCCAAAGTGCCACATAAAGTATGGAATACTACTGATTAGCAGAAATTTCATGCACCTCATTTTTGCCAATAATTATAGCAAATAGAAGAGGGTGTACTACCGATTTGCAGAATCATATAGAGGACGGCCTACTACTGATTTGCAAAAATTTCTCATTACCCCTCATCTTTGTCCCACCCCAACATCCCCAAGGCCAGAATGTATCATACAAAGATGATGAGCATGAGGTAGAAGTTGAGTGTGGCCAAAATGCACTAGCTTGAACTCTGCATCATAGGTCATTTGTAAGATGCATGAAGATAATTGCATACCTGTGATTTCTTGGTCTTTTTTTAGCTGTTGGAAATGTGAATGTGTACTGTTCAATAATGAGTAAAGGCTCTAGAGATGACATATAAAAAAAACTTTACTATGTTGGATGAATATTACGTGTTTGCTACAGTTTTTGTGATGTTGAGTCATGCCGATATGGTCTCCTTGACCATGAGGTATGTTTAGTACATACAGCACATTACAATAAGAATAATGATGCTCTGGTATGGTGTTTTTTTCAGTCTTTAAGTACTTTCATTGTATACAGATTTGCCTTTTACTATTTTGGATGAGTACAGGTTTTGTAATGTTGAGTCATATGACAGGAGCACCTGCTGATCTGGTCTCCTTGACCGTGAGGCATGTTTACTACATACAGTGCACATTGAAACATTCATAACAATATTACAATAAGAAAGATTATGCACTGGTATGGTGTTTATTCAGTGTGTAAATTGTTTCATTGTATACAGATGTGCCCTTTTTTACCTTTGCTCTTGGCCCAACAAATCCCAAGATGCGTAGCACAAGACAACCTCCTTTATTTTTTCTTTACAAAAAAAGAAACATGTTATTTTATAGTGTCATGACATGTCTATCCTGTATGCATCTGTTATGATGTAGATTGCATTCTGTCAATGGATTTGATAGCATCTCGTGATATTTTGTTTAAAGGGAACCTGTCGCCTCCCAAAACTATCCCAGGCCGCCAGCAGTACCTGCGTGCAGCCAGCAGCGTGTTTCTGATGATGCCTTTCTTCCTGAAGGCAGATGGAGCAAAAGTACTGAAAAAGTTGTTTTATCCCCTGCCGGCACGATTCTCCACACATGCTTGAAGTCAAGGAGGCAGCAGCCTCCTTGCTTCAAGTTACGGCAACCACGTCCCCTTCCCTGCCCCTTCGCTGTGACTGACAGCCGGCTGTTCGGCAAAGGCAGCCGAACTCTCGAGCATAAGCGCTGTCAGTCACAGAGAAGGGGCAGGGAAGGGGACGTGGTTGCCGTGACTTGAAGCAAGGAGGCTGCTGCCGCCTTGACTTCAAGCATGTGTGGAGAAGCGCGCCGGACAGGGGATAAAACAACTTTTTCAGTACTTTTGCTGCATCTGCCTTCAGGAAGAAAGGCATCATCAGAAACACACTGCTGGCTGCACGCAGGTACTGCTGGTGGCTTGGGATGGTTTTGGGAGGTGACAGGTTCCCTTTAATTAACATAATTAGAAATTGGTGCCTGTCATCAAATTTGAGCTAAGGTGAGGACACATCTGTACCTGAAAAAAGACATGGCTGGATATTATGCATATTACATGTTCTAGACCAGTGTTTCTCAATGTTGCTAAGCCAAGTACACCCCTACTTAAAGGGCAACTGTCATTTTTTATTTATTTGCTAGTTTATTAGAGCTAGGCATGTATACCTGAGTTAGTCTGTCAGTCATTGTCAAAAGATCTGTAATTACCTTATAATAACAGCTTTCATCAATGTCCCCTGTCCCTTTCCACTGCTCCCTTAAAAGACCGTTGCTATGTCTTTTCTGTCTTGCCTTTAGTGTAAAAAGAAGACAGAGGGGCGGTCCTTCACACTGCATGCCTGCATTAGGCTTCAGAGTGAGGAGGCGTGTCTCTAAGTAATCCAATCTGATTGGCTGGCAGGAAGCTGCTGGCTACAGCAAGTGTGTATGGGAAGTGAGGGAAAGCAGTTTTGGCCTCAGAGAACTGGCAGAGAAGCAATCTTGAGAAGGTCCTCATATTGTAAATGTTTAAACAGCCTTAACGAACGGGAAAAACTTAAGGAAAACAGTGGTATGTGAAGAAACTAAAGATTGCTTTATGCATAATGCTGCTGCAGCAGTAACATATGCTAAAATTGATGTTTTTGATAAAAACATGACAGTTACCCTTTGAACAAATTGCATCAAATTACCACCAAAGCTATTAATTATACACTGTACTATGTAGTAAGAGCACTGCATGAGAACAGCGCAGGTGACCCTCTAGAGATATGTTGTGTACCCTCTGGGGTACTCATGCTATCACCTATTATACATAGTAAGGCTGTTTATGACAATACATATTTTCATACTTTGGAAAGTATTATGTATTGTAGTAAAGTGGACTAAATTTGTTGAAAACCCTCTATGATTGCACTTAATTCCAATATCCCATCCCCCTGCCTTGTGAGGTCTCCTTTACTACCTGTACATGTATATGGTACCATAACCGCCAAGACCTGATTCAGATTTCAGTTAATTCCATTCTGAGTTTCAGTGAGGGATACAAAGGGTTTTTCCAGAAACATAGAAACATAGAATGTGTCGGCAGATAAGAACCATTTGGCCCATCTAGTCTGCCCAATATACTGAATACTATGGATAGCCCCCGGCCCTATCTTATATGAAGGATGGCCTTATGCCTATCCCATTCATGCTTAAACTCCTTCACTGTATTTGCAGCTACCACTTCTGCAGGAAGGCTATTCCATGCATCCACTACTCTCTCAGTAAAGTAATACTTCCTGATATTACTTTTAAACCTTTGCAGAAATAGAATATTGATAACGTTTCCTCAGGATAGGTCAATATCTCATCACTGGGGGTACTACTCCCGGTGTTCTGCCAGATTCCTATACCTTGGCAGAATTCTATACCCGGAAGTGATGCGGCCAGCTGGAGGAGGGGGTGTGTGGATCTGAGCAAGCACGCGCGGTGTACGGTTTCACGCATGCAAATGAAGTAGGTGCTTGTCTCACGGCGGTGTAATTATTTTTACGAATCCAGTGGCTCTGCGCTTGCGCAGATCCACACACACCCTCCTGATTTTGGTGCGGCCGCGTCACTTCCAGGTATAGCATTCTGCCAGTTATAGGAATCTGGCAGAACACCGGCACCCCTGCCAATCAGCTATTCAAACAGGCTCAGTGCATACCAAGCACAGCGCCCTTCCTTGTATAGTGGCTGTGCTTAGTATTGCAGCCTAGGCCCATTCACTTGAATGGGATTGAGCTGTGTCTAGGTCATGTGACCGATGAACATGACATCACGTGCCTAGGAAGAGGCTGCAGCACTCACTGGAGTGCCACAGACTCTTTAACCACTTCAGCCCCCAGTGCTTAAACACCCTGAAAGACCAGGCCACTTTTTACACTTCTGACCTACACTACTTTCACCGTTTATTGCTCGGTCATGCAACTTACCACCCAAATGAATTTTACCTCCTTTTCTTCTCACTAATAGAGCTTTCATTTGGTGGTATTTCATTGCTGCTGACATTTTTACTTTTTTTGTTATTAATCGAAATTTAACGATTTTTTTGCAAAAAAATGACATTTTTCACTTTCAGTTGTAAAATTTTGCAAAAAAAACGACATCCATATAGAAATTTTGCTCTAAATTTATAGTTCTACATGTCTTTGATAAAAAAAAAATGTTTGGGTAAAAGTTATAGCGTTTACAAACTATGGTACAAAAATGTGAATTTCCGCTTTTTGAAGCAGCTCTGACTTTCTGAGCACCTGTCATGTTTCCTGAGGTTCTACAATGCCCAGACAGTACAAACACCCCACAAATGACCCCATTTCTGAAAGTAGACACCCTAAGGTATTCGCTGATGGGCATAGTGAGTTCATAGAACTTTTTATTTTTTGTCACAAGTTAGCGGAAAATTATGATTTTTTTTTTTTTTTCTTACAAAGTCTCATATTCCACTAACTTGTGACAAAAAATAAAAAGTTCTATGAACTCACTATGCCCATCAGCGAATACCTTGGGGTCTCTTCTTTCCAAAATGGGGTCACTTGTGGGGTAGTTATACTGCCCTGGCATTCTAGGGGCCCAAATGTGTGGTAAGGAGTTTGAAATCAAATTCTGTAAAAAATGACCAGTGAAATCCGAAAGGTGCTCTTTGGAATATGGGCCCCTTTGCCCACCTAGGCTGCAAGTAAGTGTCACACATCTGGTATCTCCGTACTCAGGAGAAGGTGGGGAATGTGTTTTGGGGTGTCATTTTATATATACCCATGCTGGGTGAGAGAAATATCTTGGCAAAAGACAACTTTTCCCATTTTTTTATACAAAGTTGTCATTTGACCAAGATATTTATCTCACCCAGCATGGGTATATGTAAAAAGACACCCCAAAACACATTCCTCAACTTCTCCTGAATACAGAGATACCAGATGTGTGACACTTTTTTGCAGCCTAGGTGGGCAAAGGGGCCCATATTCCAAAGAGCACCTTTCGGATTTCACTCCTCATTTTTTCCTGAATTTGATTTCAAACTCCTTACCACACATTTGGGCCCCTAGAATACCAGGGCAGTATAACTACCCCACAAGTGACCCCATTTTGGAAAGAAGACACCCCAAGGTATTCCGTGAGGGGCATGGCGAGTTCCTAGAATTTTTTATTTTTTGTCACAAGTTAGTGGAAAATGATGATTTTTTTTTTGATTTTTTTTTTCATACAAAGTCTCATATTCCACAAACTTGTGACAAAAAATAAAAACTTCCATGAACTCACTATGCCCATCAGCGAATACCTTGGGGTCTCTTCTTTCCAAAATGGGGTCACTTGTGGGGTAGTTATACTGCCCTGGCATTCTAGGGGCCCAAATGTGTGGTAAGTAGGTAAATGACCTGTGAAATCCGAAAGGTGCTCTTTGGAATGTGGGCCCCTTTGCCCACCTAGGCTGCAAAAAAGTGTCACACATCTGGTATCTCTGTATTCAGGAGAAGTTGAGGAATGTGTTTTGGGGTGTCTTTTTACATATACCCATGCTGGGTGAGATAAATATCTTGGTCAAATGCCAACTTTGTATAAAAAAATGGGAAAAGTTGTCTTTTGCCAAGATATTTCTCTCACCCAGCATGGGTATATGTAAAATGACACCCCAAAACACATTCCCCAACTTCTCCCGATTACGGAGATACCAGATGTGTGACACTTTTTTGCAGCCTAGGTGGGCAAAGGGGCCCATATTCAAAAGAGCACCTTTCGGATTTCACAGGTCATTTTTTACAGAATTTGATTTCAAACTCCTTACCACACATTTGGGCCCCTAGAATGCCAGGGCAGTATAACTACCCCACAAGTGACCCCATTTTGGAAATAAGAGACCCCAAGGTATTCGCTGATGGGCATAGTGAGTTCATGGAACTTTTTATTTTTTGTCACAAGTTAGTGGAATATGAGACTTTGTATGAAAAAAAAAATAAAAAAAAAATAAGCATTTTCCACTAACTTGTGACAAAAAATAAAAAATTCTAGGAACTCGCCATGCCCCTCACGGAATACCTTGGGGTGTCTTCTTTCCAAAATGGGGTCACTTGTGGGGTAGTTATACTGCCCTGGCATTTTCCAGGGGCCCTAATGTGTGGTAAGTAGGTAAATGACCTGTGAAATCCTAAAGGTGCTCTTTGGAATATGGGCCCCTTTGCCCACCTAGGCTGCAAAAAAGTGTCACACATGTGGTATCGCCGTATTCAGGAGAAGTTGGGGAATGTGTTTTGGGGTGTCATTTTACATATACCCATGCTGGGTGAGAGAAATATCTTGGCAAAAGACAACTTTTCCCATTTTTTTATACAAAGTTGGCATTTGACCAAGATATTTCTCTCACCCAGCATGGGTATATGTAAAATGACACCCCAAAACACATTCCCCAACTTCTCCTGAGTACGGCGATACCAGATGTGTGACACTTTTTTGCAGCCTAGATGCGCAAAGGTGCCCAAATTCCTTTTAGGAGGGCATTTTTAGACATTTGGATACCAGACTTCTTCTCACGCTTTGGGGCCCCTAGAATGCCAGGGCAGTATAAATACCCCACATGTGACCCCATTTTGGAAAGAAGACACCCCAAGGTATTCAATGAGGGGCATGGCGAGTTCATAGAAATTTTTTTTTTTTGGCACAAGTTAGCGGAAATTGATATTTTTAATTTTTTTCTCACAAAGTCTCCCGTTCCGCTAACTTGGGACAAAAATTTCAATCTTTCATGGACTCAATATGCCCCTCACGGAATACCTGGGGGTGTCTTCTTTCCGAAATGGGGTCACATGTGGGGTATTTATACTGCCCTGGCATTCTAGGGGCCCTAAAGCGTGAGAAGAAGTCTGGAATATAAATGTCTAAAAAATTTTACGCATTTGGATTCCGTGAGGGGTATGGTGCGTTCATGTGAGATTTTATTTTTTGACACAAGTTAGTGGAATATGAGACTTTGTAAGAAAAAAAAAAAAAAATTCTGCTAACTTGGGCCAAAAAAATATCTGAATGGAGCCTTACAGAGGGGTGATCAATGACAGGGGGGTGATCAATGACAGGGGGGTTGATCAATGACAGGGGGGTTGATCAATGACAGGGGGGTTGATCAATGACAGGGGGGTTGATCAGGGAGTCTATATGGGGTGATCACCACAGTCATTGATCACGCCCCTGTAAGGCTTCATTCAGACGTCCGGATGCGTTTTGCGGATCCGATCCATCTATCAGTGGATCCGTAAAAATCATGCGGACGTCTGAATGGAGCTTTACAGGGGGGTAATCAATGACAGGGGGGTAATCAATGACAGGGGGGTGATCAGGGAGTCTATATGGGGTGATCACCACAGTCATTGATCACGCCCCTGTAAGGCTTCATTCAGACGTCCGGATGCGTTTTGCGGATCCGATCCATCTATCAGTGCATCCGTAAAAATCATGCGGACATCTGAATGGAGCTTTACAGGGGGGTAATCAATGACAGGGGGGTGATCAGGGAGTCTATATGGGGTGATCACCACAGTCATTGATCATGCCCCTGTAAGGCTTCATTCAGACGTCCGGATGCGTTTTGCGGATCGGATCCATCTATCAGTGCATCCGTAAAAATCATGCGGACATCTGAATGGAGCTTTACAGGGGGGTGATCAGGGAGTCTATATGGGGTGATCACCACAGTCATTGATCATGCCCCTGTAAGGCTTCATTCAGACGTCCGGATGCGTTTTGCGGATCGGATCCATCTATCAGTGCATCCGTAAAAATCATGCGGACATCTGAGTGGAGCTTTACAGGGGGGTGATCAGGGAGTCTATATGGGGTGATCACCACAGTCATTGATCACGCCCCTGTAAGGCTTCATTTAGACGTCCGGATGCGTTTTGCGGATCCGATCTATCTATCAGTGGATCCGTAAAAATCATGCGGACGTCTGAATGGAGCTTTACAGGGGGTTGATCAATGACAGGGGGGTAATCAATGACAGGGGTGTAATCAATGACAGGGGGGGTGATCAGGGAGTCTATATGGGGTGATAACCACAGTCATTGATCACGCCCCTGTAAGGCTTCATTCAGACGTCCGGATGCGTTTTGCGGATCCGATCCATCTATCAGTGGATCCGTAAAAATCATGCGGACATCTGAATGGAGCTTTACAGGGGGGTAATCAATGACAGGGGGGTGATCAATGACAGGGGGGTGATCAGGGAGTCTATATGGGGTGATCAGGGGTGATCAGGGGCTAATAAGGGGTTAATAAGTGACGGGGGGGGGGTGTAGTGTAGTGTAGTGGTGCTTGGTGGGACTTTACTGAGCTACCTGTGTCCTCTGGTGGTCGATCCAAACAAATGGGACCACCAGAGGACCAGGTAGCAGGTATATTAGACGCTGTTATCAAAACAGCGTCTAATATACCTGTTAGGGGTTAAAAAAAACACATCTCCAGCCTGCCAGCGAACGATCGCCGCTGGCAGGCTGGAGATCAACTCTCTTACCTTCCGTTCCTGTGAGCGCGCGCGCCTGTGTGCGCGCGTTCACAGGAAATCTCGGCCATCGCGAGATGACGCATATATGCGTGACTCTGCGCAGGGCTGCCACCTCCGGAACGCGATCCTGCGTTAGGCGGTCCGGAGGTGGTTAAAAAGCTGAGCGGCAGGGGTGACAGGAGTCGAACCTCCACCGATCAGATACTGATGAACTGTCCTGAGGATAAGTCATTAATATTATACATCTGGAAAACCCCTTTAAAGAACACAAAGAAAGGAGGTCTTAGCCGTGCCCCACTAGCATACCACTGTGTGTCACTTTTGTCTAGCGTGATCCTTAAAATTAGCCCAAAAAATAATAATGAAGCGTCATTAGAATTTGGAAAATGCATTATGGGCCTGTGACTTTCTTTAACCTCATTATATTTGCACAGCAATTATATTAACCAGGCAATAGGATATAATTAAAGCCATTAAACCTAAATGAGATACAACATCATGACATGAAGAGCATCCATTATGGTAGGAAACATATAACACAGAAGTACTCTCATGGTGCTTTGGGTATATTTGGACCTCTAGACTTTTACCATGGTAGTCAGAAAGTGGTGGACATTTTTTAACACTTGCTTGGGCTCATGTGCAGATAAAGTAAAGAAAATGACTGTTTACTTTAGAGACCAACTCATTAAAGAGGTTATCAGACAGACAGATACTTTAATATGAGAACCACTGGCTCCAGAGAACCGGCAGAAAACAGTTGAACTTTTCCAGGGAAGTTGCTATCAGATGCTCATTTTCAGTGATCGTCAGTTCGCAGTGTTCGCCAGCGAACGCATGCGGACTGCCATCTTTAAAAAGGTAGACTCACCCGTCCGGCGATGCACAGGTAAGCCCTTGCCTGTGCCGCTAGCCGGTCTGAAATCAAATGCGGTCACCGGGAGCAGGCAGTTCCGAGAACAGCCCCCTGTTCTCGGAACTGCCTGCTCCCGGTGACCGCATTTGATTTCAGACCGGCTCGCGGCACAGGTAAGGGCTTACCTGTGCATCGCCGGACGGGTGAGTCTAACCTTACTAAAGATGGCAGCCCGCATGTGTTCGCTGGCGAACACTGCGAACTGACCGTCACTGCTCATTATCTCTGCAGTGGCCACTACAGGTCAAAAGTAGTATTGCATGCACTCATTCAAATGACTGGTCACCTACTGTATGTAACACATGGATGTCCTAGTTTGCTCTGGCTCATTTGGGGTTCCAAATAAGGACCCCCTCTATGATTTTCATATGCCTTAATACGGCATATAGAGAATAGTTGTTCTGATGAGACAACCCTCTTAAAGGGCCTTTTACCTATGAAACTGACTGACCTTCTGAATGTGATCTTGGCAGCTGAAGGAATCTGTGTTGGTTCTATGTTCATCTTGCTGAGACGAATGAAGTGGCAGTGTAAACTTGATCACGCCTGCTTGGCCCCGTTGCTCCTAGAGGCTCATTTGCATATATTCAAACTTACATTTTCTGAGCAATGCGGACACATATGAACATGGGAGCAACACAGATGTCTTCAGCTGCCAAGTGCACATGTAACAGGTCAACCAGTGTCAGAGGGACAAATCTGCTGACAGATGCCCTTGAAGTACTCCCATCACGGCAAGGAAGATCCGTAGGTCCAAGACATAGCTAGTCATTAATGTAATGAGTGCCCTATTAATGACAGGTTTTCTTTCAAATCTGAATATTCAGTCAATATAACATTATCGTATTGTGATCATTTGTTGTTACTAGGTTTATTAATATTATTTTTGCCAATGGATATATCACTCACATTTTATCTACAATGAAATGTATAAGTAGGAGACTTACTTCTGTTGGCTACATTGTATGACGTCGCATCCAAACACTAGCCTTTCATTGTGACACACATGTACACGTCCATCGTACCCTCTTTATTTCATGGTAACTATATACAGTATGAACTAGCCTCCTGCAGTATACAGACTGAAGCTTATAACTACAAATACTGTTTGTGAGATTAAGATGTTTCATTTCCATTCATTGCATCACTAATCATCCAGTGTCATTTTGCAGCTTTTATGTTCTTGTTCAGAAACGGCAAAACCCGTCCAAGTAAGCTACTATGTGTTGGCACCTGTAGCCTAGCCGCCTTACCCATAGCCCAGGCCCTGGACTGTGCTCATAGCTCCTGTTCCGCTGATGTAGAGATACTAGATCACAACCAGACGTTTCATCCCTCATGGTCTACTAGATTTCAGTGTGTAACAATCATCTTCTCACCACAACCCGAGAATGTCAGAATTTCTGTCTTGACTATAGTCATACAGGATACATGTTGAACGAGTTCTAGAAAACTTAAAAGTTGGAGAGTGAGGGATGATGTGGCATTCTCTTCACATGTAATTCTGATCATGTAAATGACCTATTTGGCCTCTGGCCTCCCATTCAGTTTTGATAATTATTAGACATCCTATTTACTAGACGGTCTTATGCCACAAGGCCTTAAGCCCCTATGTAGAGTTGGGTATCCCAAACCTTCCACCTCTGGTATAAGAACAGCTTCCAGTATACTATGCCAATTCTTCTTGAGAGGTCACATAATCTGGCAAAGCATTCTGGAAGATGGAGTTCAGCTGGAGAGCACTGTATGTCTACCTCAGCCCTGTTGGTAGATCCCATGTTTTGTGGCATTACACCTCTAGAGAAGTACAGCATAAGGCCATGTTCCTCAGACAGAGCTAGGGGAGCATCTTTGTCAGGTTTGATTGCTTAATGAATAAAATGAGTAGGTTGTCAGCTAGGGGAAGACTTGTGTTACCCAGATCTTGTGTCGAAATCTAATCTATGGTATTGCATGTCCTGGGCAGGCAAGCGTGGGCGGCGCAGCAGTGCAGGATCGCTAGACAGCAATATGGAAGTAAGTAGGATGCCTAGTTGGATGTGATATGCATTTGAAACCTTTCCTTTCACTTGAACACTTTTTTTGTTCCTCTGTATTCTGCTTGCCTCAGATATTGCATGCCTGGGATTCTCACTCTGTATATTCCAAGCCAAACAGACAAACACTTAAGATTTGTGAGGATGATCCTAGCTCCTCGTAACCCTACCAGCTACTTGAAGCATGACTCCACCACACATGACTGTCTGCTTCTTTCTCCTGGTGGCTCTGGACCACTAACTGGCTGCTAACACTCTTTCCTTACAATCTTTTACTTCTAATGAAGCTCTTCACTGTCTCTTGCCTTTCTGTTAGCTTGATGAATAATATGACCACACTGTTAACTGAGTATATTGAAAGGGAAGTAGAGATTGTCCTCAGGTAGACAGAAAACAATGTCAATATAATAAATTACTTCAATGTGGATTTCATGAGATTTCATTCATCTTGAAACCATTAATTTACACTGATCATGTGCTCAGCCACCTATTTTCTGTGTGTTCACCTCCGATAATTTGTGTCCCATGACCGCCTAATGCCCGTCCCTTTAAGCCCAGGCCTAGATCTAGTACATATAGGATTAGCTCACTTCTATAGCTAGTTTAGTGATCCTTTAGACAGCTGCAGTGTCATAGTAAAATTTTAATGCTTGGTTCAGCTTTTCACAAGAGCTATTCAAAATGACAGTGTGACAACCAAGTGACATGTAGTGGGTGTGTGTTAGATTAGGTACGTAGCTTGTTGTAGTAGTGATTATACCTATATATATATATTTTTTTATAATACTAATAGACCGCTGCCACTTGTATAATTGTATTTTCTATGCTTCCTTTTCAGGGGTCCATCATTAGCAGTCCTCACATGCGCCGACGAGCCACCTCAACACGGGAATGTGCCTCTCGCCAGAGCTTACCTAATTCTTCCTCCCTCCTAGGTTCTTTATTTGGTAGTAAGAGGGGGAAGCCATCTTCCCAAAGCCATCTCGTGGGTGGACAAGTGCAACAGCAACATCCTACACTGATCTCGCATCAACAACATCCAACAAGTCATCACTCGGCACAAGCTGAGGGGCAAACGCAGGCACAAGTACACGCACAACACTCACAGTACTGCCACATGCCACAAAACCCACCACCCTATCACCACCATCATCACTACCATCCTCCCCAACACATCCAACCACATCAATACCACGGACAACATTCTTCCCATGCATCGTACATTCAGCACCCTCACGTACAGCACCCTCACTCCAGCCACCAACCATTGCCTCACTCTGGGCACTCGGCACATTCCCAGCATGCACAGCACCATCACTCTCAGCAGGTCCCATCTGCGTCCACAAGCGTGAAACCCAAACACAGCGGAATTAGCACAATAGTTTAGGTGTATCATTTTAAAAGAACTTCCGTCAGGGGCGAATTAGAATTAATAGGAAAGCAGAATTCAAGAGGAGGCACATTATTTATTATTTAATTACAATATAGAAGTAGCAAGTCAATGGAAGAACGGTCTAGTAGCTGCATAAAAAACAAGTAAAAACTCTCAGCACTGGCCTGGTTCATACTACTACTTAGCTAATACTCTAGTTATACTGCGCGTGTGTGTACACAGGTACATTTAGCATCCTATTAATACCGTATATTGCGTAGCGTGTACACATTAGTACCTTAAATTATTGTACTTGAAAAACCAATATTTAAATATATTTTCAATTCTAGCAATATTGACTCGAAGGCGTTTTCACTTTCATCTAGTTTGTAGGAAGAGTAAATATATGAAGCGGTTGCAGTATTTTCCTAAAATCAAGCAATCCCTAATAATATGTGCCAATTATCATAACAGTTTCTGTATCTGTCCTATGCTACAGTTCGCTTGTACAAAAGGATAAATTATTCTTATTGTAAAAAGAGAAAACAAAATAAAAAAAAACTACTACCGATCAGTATTATGCTGTCTTCTTCCAGGTAAGCGAGCTAGCAGAGAACCCCCTGCAATTTATAGAGTAACTGCCCATTGACCATCCCAATTCTCGGACACTTTAACGGCTGTAAGAACTGTGAATTTTCATTACCTACCTTTTTATATACATATAAATATATATAAATATATATACATACGATTTGTAAACACATAAAACTAGATGTGTGTTTCGTGTACTTGCATAATACAGCGTTCATGGACCCTCTCTCCATCGTCTGCAGTGTCTTGCTGTCACCATTCATTTTAATTTTAAAACTATAAGCAAAACATTTGAAACCTTTTTATAGCAGAGAATGTATTTTCAGACTTTTTTAGCAGTGTTTTTTCATTTGTTATTTTTTTTTCTAAGTTGTCTTTATTTTCAAATTGGCAAGTGCTACTGAATGGAGATTTCAGTACAACGGTTTTTCCCACCAACCCTACGGATCTCAGTTCCTGAGAGTGTCTGCTCTTTGTCTATGTCACCCATCCCCGTTACAGTTTCTTCTATCCAGAGTTGCTTGGTGTCATCTCGTTGCTTTTTCTCGCATTTCATTGTGGCCCCAGGAGTAAATTGTATTTAGACACATTTCCCAGGATATTAACATCACAAACCAATCTTTTTCACTGTGATGACAGGATCAACTGAACCAATGGATTTCTTTTCTGCACCTTGCCCATTTCCTATTCCTTATTGATACCAGCAGAAGCGAAAGACTTTGTGTCACTCTCCGTAGGCCCGTAAGAGCATAGAGCTTTTAGAGGACCTAGCTGCACATGTCTGACATGTACGTTGCGAAACCTCCTGCCATTAAAAGGTTAACTCCTAGAACAGTTTGGGCCTAATTTCTGTTCCTGTGAGAAGCAGAGACCGTGCCTTGTAGATTATACAATGCTATTGTGAGAGGTGGAGACTGTTACTTTTACTTTGTATGTTCTGTATAAAACCATAGTCCTGGATTTCCAGGGAATGTTAAAAGGATTTTAAGCATAAACCTCAGTGTTTGTTCATTATCTACATTTAATGGCTCCAATTCACCAAAACAGCCTGGATAGGTTAATATCTTGCATTTATGACATCTTCATCGAGACCCTTAAAGAACAGCAAAGTATCGAGTACTGGAACTATGTAGAGAAAGACACCTCAGTGGAGATTAACGATTGCTCGCTGCTTCCTTATTGACTAGGGACTGCTCCGAGAAGACAATCTGGTTCTTCAAGGATAAAACCTATTTTGATAGGCTGCAAAGAGAAAAGACAAGTCATTGTGTTGCCCATCTCGTCCAATAAACCAAATAAAAACGTAGATTTGATTGGCTGATAGAACAGCTTTATAATTGCACACTTACAGTCCCTTACCGGTCCTACGTCACGGTAGTCTATAGAGTTACATGCAAATCATAAGCTGCTTGTTACCTGTAGAGGCCGTTCTTCGCAGGTTATCTCATCACATTGTACACTGCAGAGGTCATTTCCCTTACAGAATATTCCTGAATTAATCGCGTGTTTAAATCCACAGCTCCCATTCACGTCAAAGGCTCCGTTCTGTTCCTCACAGGCTATAGAACTTACTAGTAAGGCAAAAATACCAGTTTTGCATGTAATCTATAGTACATATTCTGATGTTACATTCTAAATAGTGTATATTTGCAGAATATATCAGTATTATTGTTCATATTAGCCGAGGTAAGGTGATAACATATTACGATATGTAGCCTTCCCTTCTTACCTCTGTACTTTATAGTAGAAATGATCTGTAATTTATATATTATTCCAGGAAAGAGGAGACATGGAATATTGGTTATACTGGTAATACGGGTTCATTTAAACACCTACCAGTAGAAGAGAACCTGTCATGTCTGATCTGCAGGCAGCAGGTTATAGAGCAGGAGGAGCTGAGCAGATGCAGAGTTTTGAGGGAAAATATTTAGAATAACTTGTCATTTTTAAGTCTAATTCCTGCTCATTCTGGGCTAAGGAGTCTAGAGGGTGGTCCTTATCAGTGACTTACTGCTATCTGTGTGTACACAGAAGGTTATCAGTCACAGAGTAGGACCTCCCACTGGACTCTTAACCTCAAATGGTGCAGACATTTTAATGAGCTCTACTGAAACTTTTGGCCCACAAAACTATATATCAGTCTGCACACCTCTTCCTGCTTATAATAAAGTGAACAAGGCTAAAAGAAATTGTACATGGCACAAAGCCAGGGTGGAGTTTCATTAACGTAGACACTATTCTTTTTATTTATGTCTCCATAAGCACACTACTTCCATATGGAAAAATCTTACATTAGACATTATACCAGAGAATTTTAGTCCTGAAACCTATATCCCCGTAGTAGGAGCTGCTGGCCATCTCCATATCTCAATTGGAGGATCCAAACTAGCTGGTGCCAATTGGAAATCCTTAAGTGTCTGCACCACAGGTTACTAACCAATGACATAAGCATATTCAAAACATTGGGAGGATCCAAAAGAAATGTTACGCACAGTAGTTTGAAGGCCTCCTTAATAAAGGGTTAAGTTGTAATTTAAAGGGCATCTGTCAGCACATTTGTCCCTATGACACTGGCTGACCTGTTACATGTGCGCTTGGCATCTGTGTTGGTCCCATATACTGTACATATGTGCCCGCATTGCTGAGAAAAATGATGTTTTAATATATGCAAATGAGCCTCTTGGAGCAAGGAGGGTGTTGCCGTTACACCTAGAGGCTCTGCTCTCTCTACAACTGCCGCGCCCTCTGCACTTGACAGGACCAGGCAGTGAAAACGTGATCACACCTGGTCCTTTCAATCAAAGTGGAGAGGGCGAGGCAGTTGCAGAGAAAGCTGAGCCTCTAGGTGTAATGGTGACACCCCCGTTGCACCTAGAGGGTCATTTGCATATATTAAAACATGATTTTTTTTCTCTGCAATGCGGGCACATATGAACATGGAACCAACACAGATGCCTTCAGCTGCCAAGCGCACATGTAACAGGTCAGCCAGTGTCGTAGGTACAAATGCCCTTTAACTGATAGTATCTCCAGCCAAAATGTGCAATTCATACATGGCGGTCCATTGACTCAGCAACCATACGACGTCTGAGGATGTACCTGCAGAGCCCTGTCTGATGCTACATCTACCAACACCAAGTGCAAATTTTGGCACAAACTGTGTCTACTAGATTCTGGTATTTAATGAATTAAATTAAGTGTTACACTGTAAATTTACCATTGATTTAGGATGTAGTAATAGGCTAAGAAAATTACATCAATATAATGATACATGAATATCAGAATTCTTATATCACATTTATTATCTGCCTCCCAGATGGCTGGCACAGCAGTATCAATACACCGCATTCCGATATTACACCGCCAATATGAAAATGCTGGCTCTATCCTGGAATAACCACATAATGTATATGTATTTTTTAAGTTAAGAATGAAATGTACACTGTAAACAATAACAAGATAATTATATACTGTACATGTATTGTAGAATGACACTCCCCATGGTGCTGCATGTAGCGGAGACCTCTGGTTTCTTAATATAAGCTGAACTTGGCAGCCGATATTTATACATATATGTATATTGACTCTCTACTTGTTGACTTGCTGTGTCTCCTGCAGTTCCGCATGAATTTGTTATGTTTTCATTGTAATTATCATTGCACTTCTTGCCTGCAAATAAAGAAGCAGTTGCTTTGTATATATACAAAAATAAAAAAAAGGAACTAACTGCAAGGTGACATTTTGGCGGCTTAAGGACCAAGTGAGAGCTAGGTGTCTGATTACTGTACATAGTGTGTATATTACAATTCCGTCTGCAGTCATACCGAGGTTGCATACAGTACCTATCTCTTACTAGATTCCTGACTAGAACACTTGCATCGTAGAAAACAAGCAAGAGGGTTAGTTCCAATGAGTAGACTGTTAGAATCCCATTAGAGGGACTGGTTTCTGATGGGACACAAGTTGCAAAGAGAGGAGTGCTTTCATTTTAATATGCATTCTGTTTGTAAGTAGTAACAAACCCTATCGATGTACAACTATAACTGTGATCATGTGGACTAACTCAATAAACCATAAAAGACGACAACGTTATTTCCTGACTGCATTTTAATGTATTCCTGCAACGTTTCACTTGTAAATGGACCTCAGTAAGATAACATTTTCTCTCCCTAATTTACAGTGCCTTGCAAAAGTATTCACCCCCCTCAACTTTTTTCGTGTTTTGGTGCCTCACAACCTGGAATTAACATGGATTGTTAGAGGATTTGCATCTTTTAATTTACAGAACATACCCACAACTTTGAAGATTTATTTTTTATTTATTTTTTATTGTGAAGCAAACAATAAATAGGACAACATAACAGAAAAAGTCAGTGTGCATAACTATTCACCCCCCTAAAGTCAATACTTTGTAGAGTCACCTTATGCTGCAATCACAGCTCCAAGTCGCTTTGGATAAGTCTCTATGAGCTTGCCACATCTTACCACTGGAAATTTTGCCCATTCCTCCTTGCAAAACTGCTCCAGCTTTGACTAGGCCATTCCAACACATTTACATGTTTCCCCTTAGACCACTCAAGTGTTGTTTTAGCAGTGTGTTTGGGGTCATTGTCCTGCTGGAAGGTGAACCTCCGTCATAGCCTCAGATCACGCACAGAGTGGTACAATTTTTGCTCAAGAATATCCCTGTATTTAGCACCATCCATCTTTCCCTCAACTCTGACCAGTTTCCCAGTCCCGGCTGCTGAAAAACATCCCCACAGCATGGTGCTGCCACCACCATGTCTCACTGTGGGGATGGTGTTCTTTGGGTGATGTGATGTGTTGGGCTTGCGCCAGACATAGCATTTTCTTTGATGGCCGAAAAGTTCAATTTTAGTCTCATCCGACCAGAGAACCTTCCTCCATACATTTTGGGAGTCTCCCACATGCCTTTTCGCAAACTTACAACGTGCCTTTTTGTTTTTAGCTGAAAGTAATGTCTTTCTTCTGACCACTCTGCCATAAAGCCCAGCTCTATGGAGGGTGCAGCTTATTGTCATCCTATGTACTCCAGTCTCTCCTGTGGAACTCTGCAGCTCCTCCAGGGTTACCTTAGGTCTCTGTGTTGCCTCTCTGATTAATGCCCTCCTTGCCCGGTCCGTGAGTTTTGCTGGGCGGCCGTCTCTTGCCAGGTTTGCTGTTGTGCCATGTTCTTTCCATTTGGTTATGATAGATTTGATGGTGCTCCTGGGGATCATGAAAGATTTGGATATTTTTTTAGAACCTAACCCTGACTTGTACTTCTCAACAACATTGTCCCTTACTTGTTTGGAGAGTTCCTTAGTCTTCATTGCAGTGTTTGGTTAGTGATGCCTCTTGCTTAGGTGTTGCAGCCTCTGGGGCCTTTCAAAAAAGGGGTGTATATGTAATGACAGATCATGTGACACTTGGATTGCACACAGGTGGACAGCATTTCACTAATTATGTGACTTCTGAAGGTAATTGGTTGCACCAGAGCTTTTTATGGGCTTCCTAACAAAGGGGGTGAATACATACGCACATGCCAATTTTCTGTTTTCTATTTCTAAACAATAGTTTTATTTATATCTTTTTCTCATTTCACTTCACCAACTTAGACTATTGTGTTCTTATCCATCAATAAAATTCAGATTAACAAAACATTGAACTTAAGGCTGTAATGTACCAAAATACAAAAGAAGTCAAGGGGGGTGAATACTTTTGCAAGGCACTGTATATGGTACACATGATACATATGGTGGATACTGCTTTGTGACCATTATGCTTCTTTCTTATGGCCCTGTTAGGATACGGCCGCACAGTCAGGTTTCCTGATGACGTTTTAGAAACCAAAACCAGGGGTGAAGTGAAAAAAGAAGAGAAGTCGTACCTGGCCTTTTATGCTTTCTCTTTTTTTATGATCCAGTCCTGATTTTGGCTTCAAAAACTGCATCAGGAAATCTGACCACGTGGACGTGACCTTAAACTGTGGGGCTTGCAGCACAACAATTCAGCTATACAGATGGAAAACATAAAAAAAAAATCATATAGAGCATGCGTATGGATTCAGAACATCAATGAACTTCTGATGATGCCAGCACCATGGACTTGTGGGGTAATCATCGCTTGTAGCACTACCAGCCCTTGTGTGCAGAAGTACAACCATTCCGAGCATACTGGGAACCGTCCATGCCTCCAGTGGAGTTCATTGTGAATATAGTGGATATTTCAAAGCAGTGATGGGTAATAGCAGTGACATAACTAGAGATGACTGGGCCCCACAACAAATATTTGAAAGGTGCACCCCCCAGCAACTGTTTCGTAATCCCATCCTTCCATGCAACCCCTACTAGTGTGATCAAGATTGCTCTTTCAGAGAAGACCCAGCAACTGCTCCATCCATTTCCTAAACGTATATACTGTATGTCATGTCACTGTATATAATGTATTGTATAATACTGTTGAGGGGTCCCTGACCATAAAATTTATTCCTCCTCCTGGGTGGGCCACTTCTGAGTTCGGGCCCCATAGCAGCCACTTCCACTGCTTCCAATATAGCTACACCCCTGGGTAACAGAGTGATAGATTCAAGTGCAGAACCTTGCTCCTATAGACTTTACTCCTCATAGGAGTACCATACAATATAGTCCCATATCAATAAACTGAAGATTTATTGCAAATATTTTAGGTGTTAAATGGGTGCTCCAGGACATTAACATTGGTGGCCTATTTCTAGGACAGTGAAGTTCACATGAGCAGCTGCGCCTTGTACAGCAGCTTATCTTGTAGATGGGACAAGACACGGCTGCTCACACACATAGGCTGCTATAGCTATGGAGACAATGAAGGGGACATGACACTTGCTTGAGCCCCATGGCTCCATCACTGTGCTGACTAACCAGGGTCCTGGAGGTTGGACTCATATCGATCAGAAATCAATGGCCATCCAAGGGATTGCCCATCAATCTTAAAAGGTTGTTTGGTTGATTTGCAAATATAATTTAATTAAACTTATGGATGTGCAGCGTACTCAAGTTGTGTGCAATAGGTGTTTCTGGGTGTAGTAGTGCAATATACACTAACCTGGTACAGCTGACTCTCTGCAAGGGCAGGTATAGGTAGGAATAGTTCGTGACGCCAGTGCCAAGTAAACGGTGGCACGCCGTTTGCGGATGCAGGAATAATTTGAGGAAACGTGGTGTTAAAACAGAACTTCAACTTTAGTAGTTTGCAGGCAGAGACAATATTGGAAACGCAGTTCCTCAGCATACAGTCGATTTTGCAATTCGGTCGATGCAGGCAATTCAGTACAGCAGGGTAATTACAGAGTGTTGAACACAGGACTTGCAGCAAAGGAGCTTGCACTCTAACTCTGTCTGATCCTGGAATGTAGCAATTCTTCACCAAGGCCCATTAACCTAAGTCTGGCTTTATATCCTTGATTATGCTTAAATAAGTACCTCCTCTGTTTCTCTCAGTACCTCTGGCTCCTCTGATCTTTGCCTCAGTCTCTCCTAGCTTCTGAATGGTTCCTCCGGCTCTTAGGCTAAGATGTTCCTGCTTCTGCATATGGGTATTCAGGAGGGAATCTTCTCCTGAACGGCAGGCTTCAGGCCTGGACTCGTCTCAGACATTGTCTAATCTCCAACTGTAGATTACAGACACTAGACTCCGTCTGCCTTGCACTTCCCTGACTGGGCTTTATATAAACTAGGGCTCCCTAGCTCCCTCTATGGACTAGAAGTAGGAATGACACCCCTAGCAGGCCTGTAAGTGCAAGTTTCAGTGACAGGGAAATATACACATTACATTACATTTTATAAAACTGGCATACAACAACTTCCCCATAATTAGGAGGGACGACAGCACACCAAATGACACTTTGGTAGTGACAGGTATTACAACTCCCGTACACTACATACCCCACTGCTTTAAGCTGAGTACGACCTCGTACTCCATCATGGGTCTCCCAACTGGAATCTCTACCTGAAATAGAAAATAGAGACATGCAGGCATACATACATGTAATTCATCTGCATTTACATTTACATCAGGTCCAATTGGCAAAATTGAAGGGTAGTGACAAGGGGCGTCGTTCTCTTCTCTCAGGATAGTGAATGGAACGGGGGCGCTGACCTGGCACAGCGTAACATTAGAACCAGGATAGTCCATGACAATGAATAAGTCCATGATAAAACAGTAGAAAACGGTATAAAAGTTCTTGGAGGCTCAAATAACAAACATGAGTCCGTACCCAGGTTATTTCTTATTAATCACAGAGGCTCTCATGCGGTGGAGTCCATCTCTGGGCACAATACTTTTAAAAGAGTAAGAATCTCGGAGGCTCAGGTCCTTTTGAGTCTGTCTCCGGGCACGGTTCCTTAGTAACAGGTTGCACAATAAAATGACAGCAGGAAAAGTGCTGTAAAACCCCTGATCAACCTGAAAAGGGGGTGAAGGGTAAAAGGTGCAACAAGGGAACAGGCCACAACTTGGCGTGGGGTACCAAAAGCAGGCAGGAGATCCTGGAAAACAAGCCTGGCCTTGCTGACTTTGTAATTTCAGTGGTCAACACCTACCACTGAGCCGTGGACAAACTGGCAGCCGCAACAAAGGACCAGCAACATAGGACTCCTGTCCTGGAAGGGTTAACATTAACTTCTTGGGAAATAAATCAAAGGCCTAGCAGGCTGATTACAGTGGCCCATCATATCCACTTGGCTCCGCTGGCAAGTACCGTCTGTAGTATTCTTCTACAGGAGGATGTGCCCACATAACAGTGTCAGGGGGCAGCTGTAGGGTAAAGGGGCCCCTAATAGGTATTGGCCCCATAGGCCTAGGGGTGAACCCTCTGATGGACCGTGCCGGCCCTGGTATGATCACTGCAGGGTGTGACGTGCTTGGCACCGCCGCAGCAAGCGGTCCGGTGCTCGGGGTGCAGCAATTTACGGCAATCGCGGGTCCGGTCTGGGGCACTGACGGAGCGGTGGCAACAGAAGGCGGTCGGCGGGTGGTGACAGGCACCCTTACCTCATCCTTCCTCGGCGGTGTCTGGATCCTGGCGGTGTAGGTCTTACGCAACTCCCGCAACTTCTCCTCCAGCCGGACGATCTGCTCACCGATGCTCTCTGTGTCGGAGTCGCTGTTCTCTGCTGGCGCCGCCGGCGCAGGTACAGTCACCGATGACGCAGACTCGGCCTCTTCAGGTTCTGGACTTGCATCTGGTCTCCGTCCCATCCGGATGTTCTCAAAGGTAGCACTAAGTCCTTTTAACTGCTCCAGCTCAGATATCGTCTTCTCCCGACGAGGCAGCTCGGGGGAAGGGTAAGGGCTCACCCATTTTTCCAACACGGTTGGCTGCCAGAAGACGTTTGGCCCAATGAAGGAGCTCCGCTCCTGAAAGGCGTGATGGGCCGGCTCTGGAGAGCGTTCCGGTTCTCGCTCGCAGCCAGAGTAGTCTTCTCTTTCTTCTGCCTCCCAGTCCTCAGGTGCTCGCTTGGGACGGGTCACAGCAGTCGCATAAGGGCCTCGCAGGCCCTCGGCAGGGGTGTACTCCACTTCCTCTCCCTCGCGGAGGCTGTGCTGGTACGAAGGGAGGTAGTCTCTCTTGACAGACCTTCGATTCACATAGAGGTCTCTGCCAGTCAGATAGTCTTGAATAAACCCGTAGCCACGGGATTTGTCAAACGACAGCACCACTCCCTTTCTCCTTTCCAGGCGGGGTTGGGTGTGTGTATGCTTCTCATGTATGGTCTTGGTCAATTCCTCATACACGATCTTAGTCTTGGTATTCCGCTTGATAGCGGCCTCTCGAATCTCCGCCATCAGGGAAGACCATTTGAACGATGGCTGGAAAAAGTCCCTCCACGAGCCATAGTAGGGCTCGGGTTCTTTCTCCCTGGTGCGGCAGGCGGGTTGCTCCGGTCCCGGAGCGTAGGCCGGTGGAGCCTCTTCTGGCTCTACACCGGTGTCGGTCATCTTTTCAATTACAGGTGCGGACGCTGCAGCAACACTCTGCTCACAATCCAACATGCTCGATCCTACTGAGGAGAGCGATAGGGTCGCGTCAATTAGAGTAGCCAGCTCCTCCCATTGCACTGGGGAGCCGCCCCCCAGGTATTCCAGTATATGGAGGGCGGTGTCCATGCTGGCAGACATGCAAATGTCCAGATAAGCCGTGGCGCCTGCCCTTGACCTTCTTCCCGCTTTTTCCTCAGAAAGGCGCCAATTTTTCCCGCCTTTTCGGGATGAAGGTGACGCAGCAGTAAATTCAGCAAGCTCAGCGGCCATCTTTAGGTACAAACGCTGTCTATTCACTGACGGCAAGCAGGAATGTTTAAAGTCCACAAAGCCACACTCCAATGCGGCGATTTTCTTCCTCTGTGCAGCGCAATACTGCACAGCGCTTTTTAGAAGTTTTCGACACACTTTGGGTATGATTTTTAGTCCACAAAGTCCACTTGAATAAAACAGGAAAATTGTCACTTTGGTCACAGGGCAACTGTATAAGGCACAAAGTTCACGCTTCTTGCACTAGAAAGCGTGCGTATCCTGTTCGTGACGCCAAAAGAAATGTGCAGCGTACTCAAGTTGTGTGCAATAGGTGTTTCTGGGTGTAGTAGTGCAATATACACTAACCTGGTACAGCTGACTCTCTGCAAGGGCAGGTATAGGTAGGAATAGTTCGTGACGCCAGTGCCAAGTAAACGGTGGCACGCCGTTTGCGGATGCAGGAATAATTTGAGGAAACGTGGTGTTAAAACAGAACTTCAACTTTAGTAGTTTGCAGGCAGAGACAATATTGGAAACGCAGTTCAGTCGATTTTGCAATTCGGTCGATGCAGGCAATTCAGTACAGCAGGGTAATTACAGAGTGTTGAACACAGGACTTGCAGCAAAGGAGCTTGCACTCTAACTCTGTCTGATCCTGGAATGTAGCAATTCTTCACCAAGGCCCATTAACCTAAGTCTGGCTTTATATCCTTGATTATGCTTAAATAAGTACCTCCTCTGTTTCTCTCAGTACCTCTGGCTCCTCTGATCTTTGCCTCATTCTCTCCTAGCTTCTGAATGGTTCCTCCGGCTCTTAGGCTAAGATGTTCCTGCTTCTGCATATGGGTATTCAGGAGGGAATCTTCTCCTGAACGGCAGGCTTCAGGCCTGGACTCGTCTCAGACATTGTCTAATCTCCAACTGTAGATTACAGACACTAGATTCCGTCTGCCTTGCACTTCCCTGACTGGGCTTTATATAAACTAGGGCTCCCTAGCTCCCTCTATGGACTAGAAGTAGGAATGACACCCCTAGCAGGCCTGTAAGTGCAAGTTTCAGTGACAGGGAAATATACACATTACATTACATTTTATAAAACTGGCATACAACAACTTCCCCATAATTAGGAGGGACGACAGCACACCAAATGACACTTTGGTAGTGACGGGTATTACAACTCCCGTACACTACAGATGTACCTTAGTTGTTTTGTGAAAGCAGCCCCATTATCGTGGTTTTAGTCCTGAAGTCCAGGAAGCTCAACTTTTACATTCTCTGTGGCAGAGTAGCTAGCTCCCCTGTTCTCTGTGTTGGTGTCGTGAAGAAGTGTCTCTGCATCAGACATCATTGACAAAGGGACTGGCCTAGGTAATGAACTGAGCCCGACAGCCAACACTCTTCATGCATGGCACTGGCACAGAGGAGGGAAAGCTGCTCTCTGCTGCGCCGGAGTACGAAAGTGGAGCTTCACAGAATATGGGACCGGCACTGAATTTGTGACCAGGGGCAGACTGAGAACTTAAAAGTGGCCCTGGAAAAAATAAAATAAAAGTGGCCCATGTTGTAGGTGGGTCCACATTTTAAAGCTGGAGGCAACAAAAGCAAGCAGGGCCAACAATACTATGGTGCAGCACAAAATACTGCCGCTAAAAGTATTGCCGTCCCCGCTGCAGTATTCAAGTGTATCACTATCCTTTGGACGGCGATACAGTTGAATTCAGAAGGGCACCTGGCCACCAGCCAGGTGCATAAGTACCTGATGCTCCTTGCATTAAAGGGGTTCTCCGGGCTTTTAATATTGATAGCCTATCCTCAGCAGGGCCGTCTTTAATATTGATTGGACCCTGGGCAAGAATTTACTTGGGCCCCCTGGATCCCTCCTTCCCACACCCTAGCATGCAATCACGCACTCCACCACAACACACACAAAAAAAAATAATCCATACACCTCATAGAGTAGTAAACTTTCATAATGATGAGTGGCCACTAGAGGTGTTCCTTTGCAGTAATGTAAATACTGCCTTTTTTTTCTGAAAAGGCAGTGTTTACATTAAAAAGTTTGCTATAGACACCAGAACTACTACGTTTAGCTGTTGTGGTTCTGGTGACTATAGTGCCCCTTAATAGAGAGAAAAAAATATATAATCGGCACAAAAGTATCAAATAAAATGGCTGTATCATTATTCTAAAAATTAAAAAGCACAACTTCTGACACAAATATATAGTATTTTGCAGATTTGCACTTTTTTTTTTACAATGTGCAGATAGTACTGTACTACTAACCCCTCCATCCACCCCTACATACAGCCCCACATAACTCTTACATCCTGTGACGTCTCTTTAATGTAGATGTTCTCTTTCCTCATCTTCTCCTTTCAGATCAGATCACCATTTTTCAGCCATTTCTCGTCTCTGCAGTTTGACAAACAAAATCTTAGTTTGCAACTTTTTAATCATCCTCTCATCTTCTGGACAAATCATCCTACCACCCACAATACTGTGCCGCTGTGCTTCCCAATATTATACTGCAGAAACAGATAAACCCCCTGATAATAGTAGTACTATGCAGATAGTGCCCTTCAACAATTATTGGCACACAGTGCCCTAAAATAACTCGCCCTGCAAATAGTGCCCCTGACACTAATAGTGTAAACATAACGTCCCCCAAAAATAATTGTGGTAAGCTGATACTGTGCCAAGGTGCCCCTTAGTAATAGTGCCCCCAAAAGTCCCACCAATAGGAATTATTCTCTGCTAGAGCAGACATGGTAGTAATAGTGCTCCTACAGTGCCCCCAACATGTTCCCACTGTGCCCCAGAAGTAATAATGCTCCCTTAATGCCCATACTAGTAATCATGTTCCCCATTGACCCCAGTAGTAATAAAGCCCATCATAATATCCCCCAGTAGTAATAATTCTCCTTATAATGTGCCAGTACAAAAAAATACCCCCTTTTAATGCCCCTAGTTGAGCTAATGTCCCCATAGTGCCCCCATAATGTGCCAATATAAAATACCCCTATATAGTGCCCCCAGTAAATGCCCCATAGTGCTCCTCTCCCCACTTCTTTCTAGTGCCCCCCATAATGTACCAGTATAATATGCCCCATATATAGTGCCCCAGTAGATGCCCTCAGTGTCGCCCATAATTGCAAGTATAAAATGCCCCTAATTAGTGCCCCCATAGATGAGCCCATAGTACTCCTCTCTCCCCTTCCCCATAGTACCTACCATAATGTGCCCCAGTATAAAATGCCCCTATACAGAGCCCCTCATATAAAATACCCCTTCTTTGTGGCCTCAGTAGAAGCCCCCATAGTGTTCCTCTCCCCCCTTCCCCCATATAAAATACCCCTTCTTTGTGGCCTCAGTAGATGTCCCCAATAATGTGCCAGTAAGAAGTGCCAGTAAAAAGTGCCACCAATAATGTTCTAGTAAGAAGTGCCCCCCAATAATGTGCCAGTAACGAGTGTCCCCATAGATGCCCCCAATAATGTGCCAGTAACAAGTGCTCCCAATCATGTGCCAGTAGTAGTACCATATAAAAAAATAAGCACTTATACTTACCTCCATCAGGCTGGCAGTGATGTGATGCAGGCCTCTTCCAGCCTGTGTCCCGCGCTGTACGGCGGCTCAGGCGGTGCGATGATGTCATTGCACCGCCTACACTGGCCTCTGATAGCCTCTCCCTCCCCTGCCCCGCCGCAGCACTTCCATCTGTATCGCTGTCCTGAGGACGGCGATACAGATGATTATGGAGATGAGCGCTTCCACAATGAAAGCGCTCATCTCCCTGTGCCCTGCCGCCGCCCCCCACATCACCAGTGGCCAGCGGGGCTAACGAGGCAGCTGCCTTGGGCCCCTCAGGAGCAACTGGGCCCGGGGGCAGCTGCCCCTTTTGCCCTACATTAAAGATGGCCCTGATCCTCAGGAAAGGTCATCAGTATCAGATCGGTGTGGCTCCGACAACCCTGCCGATCAGCTGTATGAAGGGGAGGCATGCGCTGTGCACGTGTAACATCCCCTTTCTCTCTTCCTGCTCGCTATAGACATAGTAGCAGCGAGCGATAAGGGAGACGGCACGTGTGCACTGCGCGCGCCTTCCCTTCATACAGCTGATCGGCGGGGGTGTCGGACCCCTGCCGATCCGGTATTGATGACCTATCCTGAGGATAGGTCATCAATATTAAAAGCCTGGAGAACCCCTTTAATGCTGAGAGTATTAGATTGTTATGTATCTTTCCATGAGGAGGGCTCGGGCGGCTCCCTGGGCATCGAAAATTTCCCTGTAGGGTATATGGCCAGTCCACCCCTATTTATGACCATGGTGCAGTTTACATAATTAACATATAATATTTAAGTTTTATTAAATGCTGTTTGTAAATCAACAAAATAACATTTTATGTCCCTAGACAAGCCCTTTAAAGTCCTAAAGAACTCCTTAAAACTAAGTGCAGGATCTGTAATAGAGATTATACAATTTCTAGTGATTTTCAGCTACACTTACTACATTTTCCTGAGAAGTTTATGAAATAACTTTCTGCAGATATGTTCGGTGGATGAAACTGGGTATGGTAAATTTATGAAGAACACCTTGAGGAATGACAAAGTGAATGCAGAATGAAAACAGTGAGAAAATATAGTAGAATCAAGGTAAGCGGGAGGTACAAGTGGATTATTAGAATGAAAACTGCAAGTGTGATGTTCTCAAGGTGAAATATCATCACAGTCATTTACAATTCTAAAGAATCTATGAAGATTTAGATCAAGAAAAATCCATGGAAACCTTTACTTTGTTGGAAACTTACAGTATACAGAGGCTGTGTATACTGTGTTGTTCATGGCGCTGATGTACTGTAGCTCTGCTTGCATACACGGTATTCATTACGCGGCCAGAATCTATCTTCAGTCTGCAGAAGACACCTGTGTGTAACATACAGAGGTTTCCAGCCGTCTCTTGTCCCTACCCCAGTCCCTGACTATGGACATGTTCCCTATCACTGTCCATCACCTGCCTATCTGACTTCTTACACATAGATGTCTTCAGCGCTTGGTTAAATGCTGAAGACTGAAGACAGACTCTCCTTAGCTATGCTCAGTTACAGCTTTGATAGAAGAGTCTTTAAACCAGAACTACACTTACACTTTAAAGAGGTTATCCTATGACTAATGTAAAAAAATGAAAATCAGACATCATATAGTACATGACAATCTCTTTCTAACTAAACTAGAACCAGCTCTGTACCTCACATGGAGCCAGAGATCTCTCCATTCATTGCTCTGCTAGATTTATATCAAGCCGACAACTCAGGGGAGTGTCTTTTCTGCTGCAGCTCAGGGGGCGTGTCTCAGCTCTCCCTATCACAGCTCAGGGGGCGTGTCTCCGCTCTCCCTATCACAGCTTAGGAGGCAGTTGAAAGATGAAACTGAGCATGTGTGGCCATCTCAGTGAGCAGGACAAAGAAATTAGAAAAAAAACAAACAGCAGGTGGCGCTATACAGATAAATTTTATTGAATAACTTAGTGACTATGCAAAATTTTTAATTACATGCAATTACAAAAGTATTCAGATCAGATTTTAAGTCCTTGGAAACCCCTTTTAACACCTCTAGTGAGACCCCAAGGGTGTAGATTCCGAAGAGGCAGGCTTTATTTATTAGTCCCCTAAAGAGAGGGTGCTTATTCTGCAATTTTACAGGCATTATCTGTTCCTGACAATTTTATGGTTATGTCCACACAGATCGGGTTTGCAGCGGGTTATCTGTAGAACATCTGCTGAAACGTAACAGCAGCGAAATATGCACCAAACAGTGCAGATTGTGTGGCGGAATTCCTAGTGGAAATACTCTGGGTTTGTTGCAAATAGTGAAATCCATGGAGAAGTCCACTGCATAAATTTCACATGCTGTGAAATTGCCACGGCTAAAGATTTCCCTGCCTGTACATTACAGATTCGCAGTCAGATATGCCTACACAATGTATGGAGAGCAATGTGTTTCTGGTAGGGAAACGTCTTTCTGAGTCAGTCACTTACATCTCCTGACGTCACTGGTTGCCATGGAAACCTTTATGCGCCGTTGTGACCAGTGACTTCTCAGCTGTCTTGTGTTTTGTCATATACATGGCAACCGTGACCGGGGAGCATTCTTATGGCTGTTTTCAACTCAACTATTTTAACCCTTTTTAAAGGGGACAAAAACAATAAAAAAGTAACAAATATTATTTGGCCAGCAAATAGTGTCATCTAATTGGGGTGGCTGTAGCTTTCTGGGTAAACGTTCTCTAGACTTGTCAAGTTGATGCGGGGATAGACCAGGGGAGGACTGTGAGTCCAACCCCAACCCCTATTTCATCCATTGTGGTAACCAGTTTCTGTAGAAGGATCAATTAACTGTAAGTTTCTCAGAATATAGTAGAAATAGCTACAACATTTAGATCTACCATTAGCGCTTGATAACATACCCTATTAGGGAATTGTATATACAGATTTTGCTCTTCCTTTAATAAATGAAAATATTCTGATAAAGCGAGACAATGGGGGGTTCAGTGCAGTGGTGGATTGGCCCTGATGCCCAGGGGGCCGTCTAAGCCCTCTCTGCCAGATACATAATGAGCTCTCAAAGCTGTGAGAATCAGGTTCTCATGTACCCAGCCAGTGACCGCACATGCCCTCCTGAATTCAACTGCTGTGGCCGCATCTCGCCTTCTAGGCTCCCTACTCCATATCTTAAAGGGAAGCTGTCACCTCCAACAAACATCCCAAGACGGCAGCAGTACCTGAGAGTAGCCAGCAGCATGTTTGTAACGATCCTTTTCTTCCTGCAGGCAGATGAAGCAAAAGCTGTAAAAACGTTCCTTAATCCCCTGCCGGCGCGCTTCTCTAGTCAGGCTTAAAGTCACGGAGGCAGCGGCCTCCTTGCTTCAAGTCACGGTAACCACGCCCCCTTCCCTGCCCATTCGCTGTGATTGACAGCCGGCAGTTCAGCAAAGCCAGCAGAACTGTCGTGCATAAGCACTGTCAGTCACAGGAAAGGGGACGTGGTTACCGTGACTTGAAGCAAGAAGGCCGCTGCCTCCGTGACTTTAATCCTGACTAGAGAAGCACGCCGGCAGGGGATTAAAGAACGTTTTTACAGCTTCTGCTTCTCTGCCTGCAGGAGGAAAAGGATCGTTACAAACATGCTGCTGGCTACTCTAAGGTACTGCTGTCGGCTTGGGATGTTTGTTGGAGGTGACAGGTTCCCTTTAAACAAAGACAACGTGGAGGACAGAACATGGCATCTATTGATGACCACCACAGATGGACAAATTTTGGGGCAGTATATTGTGCTTCAGTGTGGTATATGGTTAGGGTGACACTGTCTACTTGTGTTGCCCCATCTTTTGTCAATTTTGACCCACCTACAACATGGGGCCACTTTTAGTTTTTTTTTTTCCAGGGCCATTTTAAGTTCCCAGTTCGCCCCAGGGTCAGTGTCAGATCATTATTGGAACACATGTGGCTTCTCACCTTTAAAGCTTCAGAGCAGATGATGATGTCATGTGGCTGACATCAATGCTTTGCTAGCCTCACTGGTAAAGACATCAGCTTTGGAGCAGGGCCGGCGTTGGGGGGGGGGGGGGGGCAAACTGGGCAATTGCCCAGGGCCCCCATCATCTAAGGGGCCCCCTGCTTCAATGCTGATGTTCAGCTAAACGTCTGTGAAAGCGAGCGTGGGCGGACAGTTGAACAGCTGCACTTTACAATGCAGGGTAAGGTCCCCTCCCTCACACATAAGATAAATCATTACCATAGTGCTGACAGCTCCGGACACCAGCAGCACCTTATACTGGAGCTGTAGGAGGCGGAGCTCAGCAGAGAAGAGGGGATGAAGGACCTGCGATGACCTCACCATTATGTGACCAGAACAGGAGACGGAGCTCAGCAGTGCAGTAAAGCAATGAAGAAGAAGACCAGAGATGCATGGTTAGAAGTGAAGGATGGATTCAATATAAGAGCCAGGGAAATGCTGGGGGTTGTAGTCCTCTCCTCTTATACCTCCTGTTATTTACTATCAGAGTATACTACAAGAGGAGGTATGAGGAGAGGATTACAACTCCCAGCATGTCCAGCTTGTTATGTAATAGAGTACATTACAAGATGAGGTATAAGAGGAGAGGACTACAACTCCCAGCATGTCCAGACCCTTATGTAATATCAGGGTACATTGCAACACCCTGGATATGCTGAGAGTTGTAGTCCTCTCCTCTTATAATGTACTCTATTACATAATAACTGTTTGGACATGCTGGGGGCTGTAGTCTTCTCTTATACCTCCTCTTGTAATGTACTCTGATATTACATAATAACGATTTGGACATGCTGGGAGTTGTAGTCCCATCCTCTTATACGTCCCTCTGTAATGTGCTCTGATATTAAAATGGCTTAGACATGCTGGGAGTTATAGTCCTCTCCTGTTATACCTCCTGCTGTAATGTGCTCTGAATTAGGGCCGGGACGCTGGATAGGGGAGGGTAGTCATCCGCCTAGGGTGCCACTTCGCTACCCATGAAGGGGGGCGCACCCATGGCCATACAATTTTACAAGCCTCCAGGCCGCTAGGCCTCAAGCCTGTGAGGCATTAGAACAGCGCAATAAGCTGCAATAACATCAACGCAACCTCCTGTGCTGGGTCTCGCATGATGACATGATCACGTTAGACCCAGAGCAGGAGTGGTGATGTCATTGGGACAGCATGCATTAGGGCGCAGCAACACAAGCCACAAATAAGGCTACTTTCACACTGGCGTTCGGTGCGGATCCGTATTGTATCTGCACAAACAGATCCGCACCGATAATGCAAACGCTTGTATCCGTTCATAACGGATCCATTTGCATTATTCATTAAAAAAAAGTCTAAGTCAAAACGGATCCGTCTTGACTTACATTGAAAGCCAATGGGGGACAGATCTGTTTTCAATTGCACCATATTGTGTCAGTGAAAACGGATCCACCCCCATTGACTTACATTGTAAGTCAGGACGGATCCGTTTGGCTCCGCAAGCTGCGTTTTAGTGACCGCCTCAAAAACGCAACAGAGACCAAGCGCAGGCAAATTGATGCATTTTGAACGGATCCTTATCCATTCAGAATGCATTGGGGCTGAACTGATCCGTTTTGGGCCGCTTGTGAGAGCCCTGAAACAGATCTCACAAGCGGACCCAGAAATGCCAATGTGAAAGTAGCCTAATACTGTTGTCTGCATTGCAGACAGCGGGGGTGGGACGGGAGTGAGTTTTTTTTTTTTTTTTACACTAAATGTCCACACTGCTGGGGGCACCAGAAAAAGAGGAAGGAGATCATTATATATACCGGGCACTACTGGGTAGGAATGGAGAAGCATCATATACTGGCACTATGGGGGAACATTATCTATATACTGGCACTGTGGGGGGGGGGGGAATTATATATTGGGACTAGTGGGGGGCACTACAGGGAGACATTAGAGCCACTGGAAGCATTATGGTTATATTATTACTACTAGAGTACTGTAGGGGCATTATTATTATTTGATGCAATATTGAGGGCATTGCTACTATCTTGGGGAGTATTATCACTATTGGGGCACTATTACTAATGAGGGCAGTGTGGGTGGGTGGTATAGTATGGTGTTTGTGGACATGGCGGGGAGCACAGCAGACACAGTATTAGTAGTAGCTTCAAGAGGTTCTTCAGGTTTTTTCGTATTGATGACCTATCCTCAGGATAGGTCATTAACTTCAGATTGGCAGGGGTCCGACACCCGGCATCCGGCACCCCCTACGTTCAGCTGTTTGAGGAGATGCACGTGCCATCTCCCTTCTCTCTTCCTGATCTGCTGCTGTATGTCTAAGGGACAGCAACAGTGAACAGCACGTGCCGTCTCCTCAAACAGCTGATCGGCGTGGGTGCCGGGGGTCGGATTGTGTTTTTAGCACATTATTACAAGATTTAGGGCCCCACTTGATTTTGCCCAGGGCCACATTTTGTCTAAAACCGGCCCTGCTTTGGAGTTCAGGGCCATAGATCGGTGGGTCCACTTTTGTGTTCTAGAGCTTTTTACTGCTATAGAAAATCATGTACTGTATGTAAAATATGTGGTTTCTTGGTTATCTCCATTAGATGTTAAAAACACCACAAAGGAAGCATGCTCTAGACCAGGGGTAGACAACCTTACTGAGGCAGATATCTATGGTAGTATTACAGAAGATCCACCACTCAGTTACTCCTACTTGGTGGACTACTCACAGTGGATTATTGGTTTTGTTGCATTTGATTCATAAATAGGTCTAAAACAAAACAGCCATTTGGCACGTTTTAAGCCAAATTCTGGGCACAATCACATACACAGCATGATCTGCAATGAGGTGGAATAATAATTCTACCACAATTTTTTTAGTTTTTTTTACAGCGTTCACTATGTGGTAAAACTGTCTTGTTAACTTATTTCTCCAGGTCAGTATGATTACAACAATACCACACTTGTATAGTTTGTCTTGCCTTTTAATACTGGGGGAAAAAAAAAAAAATTGAATTTTTTTTTTCTTTCATCACCATATTCTGACCCCTATAAGTTGTTTGTAGTTGTGCATATGGAGCTGTGATTTTCAGTGATACCATTTTGAAGTGTGTGTGACTTTTTTATCACTTTTTATAAAAACTTGAAATTTTTTATCTAAAATTAATACAAATAAGTTACAGGGGCCTGATGGGATACACCCAAAGCTATTAAAAGAGATCAGCGGTGAACTAACAAAACCATTAACAGATTTATTTAACCAATCACTGGTAACAGGAGTCGTCCCAAAAGATTGGAAATTAGCAAATGTTGTGCCGATTCACAAGAAAGGTAGTAGGGAGGAATCGGGCAACTATAGGCCAGTAAGCCTGACATCAATAGTGGGGAAATTAATGGAAACCATACTCAAGGAGAGGATTGTGGAACATCTAAAATCCCATGGATTGAAAGATGAAAATCAGCATGGGTTTACTTCAGGGAGATCATGTCCAACTAATCTTATAGATTTTTTTGATTCGGTGACTAAAATAATAGATGGAGGAGGTGCAGTAGACATCGCTTATCTAGACTTTAGTAAGGCTTTTGATACTGTCCCACATAGAAGGCTTATCAATAAATCAGAGTCTTTGGGCTTGGACTCCCATATTGTTGAATGGATTAGGCAGTGGCTGAGGGACAGACAACAGAGGGTTGTAGTCAATGGAGTATATTCAGACCATGGTCTTGTTACCAGTGGGGTACCTCAGGGATCTGTTCTGGGACCCATATTGTTCAATATCTTTATCAGTGAAATTGCAGAAGGCCTCGATGGTAAGGTGTGTCTTTTTGCTGATGACACAAAGATTTGTAACAGGGTTGATGTTCCTAGAGGGATACACCAAATGGAAAAGGATTTAGTAAAACTAGAGGAATAGTCCAAAATCTGGCAACTAAAATTTAATGTTGATAAGTGCAAGATAATGCACCTGGGGAATAAAAACCCAAGAGCAGAATATAAAATCAGTGATACAGTCCTAACCTCAGTATCTGAGGAAAGGGATTTAGGGGGTCATTATTTCAGAAGACTTAAAGGTAGGCAGACAATGTCATAGAGCAGCAGGAAATGCTAGCAGAATGCTTGGGTGTATAGGGAGAGGCATTACCAGTAGAAAGAGGGAGGTGCTCATGCCGCTCTACAGAGCACTAGTGAGACCTCATTTGGAGTATTGTGCGCAGTACTGGAGACCATATCTCCAGAAGGATATTGATACTTTGGAGAGAGTTCAGAGAAGAGCTACTAAACTAGTACATGGATTGCAGGATAAAACTTACCAGGAAAGATTAAAGGACCTTAACATGTATAGCTTGGAAGAAAGACGAGACAGAGGGGATATGATAGAAACTTTT
This sequence comes from Bufo bufo, assembly GCF_905171765.1. Classification (NCBI taxonomy): domain Eukaryota; kingdom Metazoa; phylum Chordata; class Amphibia; order Anura; family Bufonidae; genus Bufo; species Bufo bufo. The sequence goes on from NC_053397.1 coordinate 175,338,877, forward strand.
AAATACATAAAGGGAATCATCAAGGTAAAAGAGGAGAGAATATTTAAAAGAAGAAAAACTGCTACAAGAGGACATAGTTTTAAATTAGAGGGGCAAAGGTTTAAAAGTAATATCAGGAAGTATTACTTTACTGAGAGAGTAGTGGATGCATGGAATAGCCTTCCTCCAGAAGTGGTAGCTGCAAATACAGTGAAGGAGTTTAAGCATGCATGGGATAGGCATAAGGGCATCCTTCATATAAGATAGGGCCAGGGGCTATCCATAGTATTTAGTATATTGGGCAGACTAGATGGGCCAAATGGTTCTTATCTGCAGACACATTCTATGTTTCTATGTATATTTGTAATATTTTTAGAAACTTTTTATTTTTTACTTTTTTCAAACTCTTTTTAAGTCACCCTGGGTTACTATGTCTGGCAATCATTAGATTGCCCATTGTAGCCATTGATGGCTATATAGCCATCATTGAACACTTCATTTACAATATAACAATACAGTGCTGCCACCTGGTGGCCTGTATTGGTATATTCCACTAATAGCTGCCGAAGCCTGCTTGAGTGAAATGGAAAGCTTTTCTTTAAAAGCTCCTATTCATGTATTAAAGGAAATCAGTCAGCTCCAACCCCAATATCCCCCCACCTCTGTTTTAAAGGCTAGGGCAGCGCTAAAGCCTGTCCATTAGGGCCAGTGACATCATAGGGCTCACTGCTAGGCAGAAGATGCCTGGGTGAAGAAGGGGATATGTCTGGGTTCAGCTCTCCTAGTAGTTCAATTCAGTATAGTAAAGGAAAAAAAAAAGGACAATGCAGCAGCACTCTGCAAATCAGACACAGTACAACAATGCTTACAAAAATTATGGTGCTAATACTACGCTTATTTATAAAAGCGAGATGCTTGGACAATGCATTTTGTACAAAACCATCTAAGCTCGTCTGCCGAACGTCAAGGCGATCTCTAGGTCTTTGCCATGGCAGCGTGCACCTGCGCACTGGGAGGTGCTGACTAACCCCCTTTTTTCAGTATAGTAAAGGTCTCATGCACACAATATTTTTGTGCTACCTTTTGCAGATAGCACATTGGCCCGTTCCTTTCTATGGGGATATGCATAAATCCATATTTTTAATCTTGTGGCCGTTTTGCAAATTATAGAACATGTCCTATTCTAGTGCATTTTCTGGAGAAGAATAGTCCTTTCTATTGATGGGAGTGAGAAACATGCAGTGCACATGGAAGGTATCTGTATTCTGCAGATCCTGTTTGCGGACTGAAATGCTCACACGGCCGCGTGCATGAAGCCTAACATTTTATTGAGGTAAAGGGGTTTTGCCAAGGTTTTAACTCATCCTCTACTCAGAGAATATGGAATAAGTGTCTGCAGGAGATACTGTAACGGAGTACCATGCTCACCTATTGCCTGCAGTCCCTCAGAGAATGAATGGAATGACAGCATGCAAATGGGGTAACAGGACCCGCCATTCTCCAGATCGGTGGGGGCCCCAGCAGTCAGCCCACCCTGTTGATCATATACTTATCGCATATCTTGTTAAAAATATTGCACAGCTAATTAAATGCCTTGCAAAAGCCTTGTAACGCAACCATAAGCTGGCCGTCGTTAGACGTGTGGTAGGCTCTGGCTTATTAATTTTCATAGATTCTATATCTTTTGATTCTTCTGCCAGGTTCTGTATTCTTTTCTTAAAACAGAGATGTTTACCTTCCTGCATTCTTCAAGGTTCAGAAAAGAGGCAACAAAACCTTTGCATTTCATTAGTGTCGCATTTTGTGATGCCTTTTGCATTCACTGGAAAGATTTTGCTGTCTCCTGTTGTGTCTGGAAAAGGCCAAATCAATTATTTCAACAGAAATCCTTTCCTTCTCGGGCGTCTCCCACTGTCAACTCTCAGGTTTAATGCGGCTCTTTCATAGTAATATAAATATATACAACGTGTAGACTTTGCACACTGTACTGTTTGTTCAGAGTAAATAGCTGAAAGAAATGACTTATTTGTTAGTATAATTCCCTAGCGATTAGGAGTCAACAAACATAAACCACTATTTTCTCTGCTGTCAGAGGTGGGACGCAGACTGTGTTCTGCTGGCACGCCAGATGTCACCAAACTTTTCAGCCTTGTCGCCAGATCCTAGTTGCCCTGCCGCAGCACTGTGCCTTTTAATGAAAAAAGCTTTCAGATGCATTATGCACGCCCTTTACGCTTCCAGCCCTGACCGCCAAAGAGGAGCAATAGCTGCTACACTACTGGCTGTACCTCGCTGCTGCTGTGCTGCTCCTCCTCTGGACTGCCGCAGATAAGAAAGATATGTGAATGGACTGGAGATTGGGAATAGGGTGATGAGCTTGGGAGGAAGGGGGAACCAGCACTATGACCAGTTTGGTGGTGGGAGGAAGGATGGTGAGCTTGGGCAAATGGGGGAACAAGCACTGTGACCAGTTTGGGGGTGGGGGGAGGATGGTGAGCTAGGGGAGATGAGGGAACGAGCACTGCAACCAATTTGAGAGTGTGGGGAGGATAGTGAGCTTGGAAGGGTGAGGGAACGAGCACTGTGACCAGTTTGGTGATGGTGGGAAGGATGGTGAGCTTGGGCAAATGGGGGAACAAGCACAGTGGACAGTTTGGCAGGGGGGCTGAGCTTGGAAGGATTGGGGAATAAACACTTCTGACTACTTTGGGGGTTGAGGATGATGATCCTCCAATTTTTTTGCTGGGGGAATGATGAGGAGAAAGCTTTTTGATGACTAGGGACGTGGAGGGAATGGCGAGTCTGCATGTGATTGTTGGGGGGAAGAATGGCGGGAATATGGTTAGCCTAAACGAGTGTTGGGGGGATGGGGGAGACTGGTTACAATGGGAAGCCATATTTCTGACTACTTTGAGGGCTTGGGGGGAGGGAGCCTGAAAATGACTGCTGAAGGGATGGGGAACAAGCTCTCTGACTAATTTAGGGGGTGGGGATGGTCATTCTGAATTTGATTACTCTGTGCATGGGGTGGATTTTAGGTTATATATGATATGTCTTAAAATTGCGTGAGTTTTAATAATTAGATGTGTGATATATATATATACACTCACCTAAAGAATTATTAGGAACACCATACTAATACGGTGTTGGACCCCCTTTTGCCTTCAGAACTGCCTTAATTCTACGTGGCATTGATTCAACAAGGTGCTGATAGCATTCTTTAGAAATGTTGGCCCATATTGATAGGATAGCATCTTGCAGTTGATGGAGATTTGAGGGATGCACATCCAGGGCACGAAGCTCCCGTTCCACCACATCCCAAAGATGCTCTATTGGGTTGAGATCTGGTGACTGTGGGGGCCATTTTAGTACAGTGAACTCATTGTCATGTTCAAGAAACCAATTTGAAATGATTCGAGCTTTGTGACATGGTGCATTATCCTGCTGGAAGTAGCCATCAGAGGATGGATACATGTTCTCATTCTGTTTACGCCAAATTCGGACTCCATTTGAATGTCTCAACAGAAATCGAGACTCATCAGACCAGGCAACATTTTTCCAGTCTTCAACAGTCCAATTTTGGTGAGCTCGTGCAAATTGTAGCCTCTTTTTCCTATTTGTAGTGGAGATGAGTGGTACCCGGTGGGGTCTTCTGCTGTTGTAGCCCATCCGCCTCAAGGTTGTGCGTGTTGTGGCTTCACAAATGCTTTGCTGCATACCTCGGTTGTAACGAGTGGTTATTTCAGTCAACGTTGCTCTTCTATCAGCTTGAATCAGTCTGCCCATTCTCCTCTGACCTCTAGCATCCACAAGGCATTTTTGCCCACAGGACTGCCGCATACTGGATGTTTTTCCCTTTTCACACCATTCTTTGTAAACCCTAGAAATGGTTGTGTGTGAAAATCCCAGTAACAGATTGTGAAATACTCAGACCGGCCCGTCTGGCACCAACAACCATGCCACGCTCAAAATTGCTTAAATCACCTTTCTTTCCCATTCTGACATTCAGTTTGGAGTTCAGGAGATTGTCTTGACCAGGACCACCCCCCTAAATGCATTGAAGCAACTGCCATGTGATTGGTTGACTAGATAATTGCATTAATGAGAAATAGAACAGGTGTTCCTAATAATTCTTTAGGTGAGTGTATATGTACAATATATGTAAGAATTACACTGAGTGACCAGTATATGGGGGACCCGCCACAAACCAGGCACTTACTGACGGTGGGGGAGAGCAGCCGTCACTCATTTTAACTGAATGAGGGCTGCCCACCCCACCACTGTCCGCCATACACTGGTGCCCCCAACTATATGGTAATAACAATTTTATCCTATCTAAAATGGGACTGGTCTAGTTTAATCAACAACTAGTGACATCATTTTATAACTAATAAGACCTCCCCTAGGGATTTTGCAATACATTCCTCAATTCTATTCTACCACTAGATGGCACCAGAGGTCCATGTATAAATTTTGGAATTAATTTGGATTTTACTTATTAACTGATTTTAAAAACAGGATTTGGAATGTCTAACAGGGAAACAATAAACTGTTGACTCTCACCCATCACTCATATATACACCTTGTTAACTTCCAGTCTAGTTACACAATCCAAAGTCCTACCCTATTTATGGTTTATTCCTGTCTGTTTGGGAACCACCATAAGTGTTACTCAGCCATTGTCTCTGTGTAAATCCATCGTTTGTTCTTGAACATTTGTGTCTACAAACCCAAGAACAGGTTTCCTAAGACTGAAGTAATTCGTTAACTTACACCTTGAAGCTATGGAAGAAATTCCCCTAATTCTTACATATATCGAATATATATATATATATATATATATATATATATATATATATACACTCACCTAAAGAATTATTAGGAACACCTGTTCTATTTCTAATTAATGCAATTATCTAGTCAACCAATCACATGGCAGTTGCTTCAATGCATTTAGGGGGGTGGTCCTGGTCAAGACAATCTCCTGAACTCCAAACTGAATGTCAGAATGGGAAAGAAAGGTGATTTAAGCAATTTTGAGCGTGGCATGGTTGTTGGTGCCAGACGGGCCGGTCTGAGTATTTCACAATCTGCTCAGTTACTGGGATTTTCACGCACAACCATTTCTAGGGTTTACAAAGAATGGTGTGAAAAGGGAAAAACATCCAGTATGTGGCAGTCCTGTGGGCAAAAATGCCTTGTGGATGCTAGAGGTCAGAGGAGAATGGGCAGACTGATTCAAGCTGATAGAAGAGCAACTTTGACTGAAATAACCACTTGTTACAACCGAGGTATGCAGCAAAGCATTTGTGAAGCCACAACACGCACAACCTTGAGGTGGATGGGCTACAACAGCAGAAGACCCCACCAGGTACCACTCATCTCCACTACAAATAGGAAAAAGAGGCTACAATTTGCACGAGCTCACCAAAATTGGACTGTTGAAGACTGGAAAAATGTTGCCTGGTCTGATGAGTCTCGATTTCTGTTGAGACATTCAAATGGTAGAGTCCGAATTTGAATGGGAACATGTATCCATCCTCTGATGGCTACTTCCAGCAGGATAATGCACCATGTCACAAAGCTCGAATCATTTCAAATTGGTTTCTTGAACATGACAATGAGTTCACTGTACTAAAATGGCCCCCACAGTCACCAGATCTCAACCCAATAGAGCATCTTTGGGATGTGGTGGAACGGGAGCTTCATGCCCTGGATGTGCATCCCTCAAATCTCCATCAACTGCAAGATGCTGTCCTATCAATATGGGCCAACATTTCTAAAGAATGCTATCAGCACCTTGTTGAATCAATGCCACGTAGAATTAAGGCAGTTCTGAAGGCAAAAGGGGGTCCAACACCGTATTAGTATGGTGTTCCTAATAATTCTTTAGGTGAGTGTATATCAAACATCTAATTATTAAAACCCATGCAATTTTAAGACATATCATATATAACCTAAAATCTATACATATGAGGATTAATATAAACCTTACAATGAATAATAAAATTATATTCTTTCTATTCACTGAGAATCACCAACACTCAGCACATTCCTACTCCAATGTCTTATCTGGGTAAATACATTTTATTAGACTCGTCTACATTTCTTC